>NC_090829.1:115180555-115483586 GCF_028021215.1 Eschrichtius robustus | reverse complement strand
ACAACTGCATAATTCCATCTTCTGAAAACTTTTTATTTTTTTGAGCAAAGAACGCTTCCAGGTGCCTTTTACAGTTTTCCAGGGAATTGAAATTTTTTCCATTAAGAGAATTTTGTAAAGACGTAAGTAAATAGAAATTTAAAGGTACAACGTCTGGTGAATATGGTGGATGAATCAGAACTTCCCAGCCAAGCTGTAACAGTTTTTGCCTGGTCATCAAAGAAAACATGCGGTCTTATAGTATCCTAATGGAAGATTATGAGTTTTCTGTTGACTAATTCTGGATGCTTTTCATCGAGTGCTGCTTTCATCTGGTCTAATTGGGAGCAGTACTTGTTGGAATTAATCGTTTGCTTTCCCAGAAAGAGCTCATAATAGAGGACTCCCTTATCCCACCATATACACAACATCACTTTCTTTGGATGAAGACCGGCCTTTGGTGTGGTTGGTGGTGGTTCCTTTCACTTGTCCCATGATCTTGTCTGTTCCACGTTATTGTACAGTATCCACTTTTAATAACCCATCACAATGTGTTTTAAAAATGGAACGTTTTCTCTACTTTTAAGTAGAGAATCGCATGCGGAAACACGGTCAAGGTTTTTTTCGCTTGACTTACGTGGAACCCAAACATCAAAGCGATTAACATCACCAAGCTGGTGCAAAGGATTTTCAACCCTTGATTTGGATACTTTGAGTATATTGGCTACCTCCCACGTGGTGTAACGTTGATTGTTCTCAATTAATGTCTCGATTTTATCGCAATCAACTTCAACTGGTCTACCAGACCATGGAGCATCGTCCAGCGAGAAATCTCCAGCACGAAACTTCGCAAACCAGTTTTGACATGTTTGATCAGTCACAGCATCTTCTCCATACACTGCAGAAATCTTTTTTTGCATTTCAGTTGCGTTTTCACCCTTCTAGAAATGATAAAGCATAACGTGCCGAAAATGTTGCTTCGTTTCTTCCATCTTCAATATTAAAATGGCTACACAAAAATTCACCAATTTTGATGTCTTTTTTTAAATGCACTCTGATATGACAGCTGTCACACACAATCTAACAAAATTGTTTCGAATGAAGTTGAAGACAACTAAGTGCTACTAGAACCATCTTATGGAAAAAAAATGAATGAACGTTTTGGCCAAACCAATAGCATTTTTAATTGTAACAACATTTTAAAAAATGGAGTTGGCTCTCTTATGGAGGTTGAGAAGTCCCAGTGAGCAAGATCAAGACTCAGGAGAGCTGATGGTACAGTCCGAGTTCAAGTCCAAGGCAGAAGAAGAACAATGTCCTAGGCTGACAACACTAAGGCAGAGAGAAAGCAACTTCTCCCTTAGTCAGCCTTTTTGTTCTATTTATGCCTTGAATGGTTGTATGAGGCCCACCTATATTGGGCAGGGCAATCTGCTTTACTCAGTCTACCAATTCGAATGTTAAACTCTTCTAGAAACACCCTCATAGACATACCCCGAATAATGTTTAATGAAATTTCAGGGTATCTTGTGACCCAGTCAAGTTACACATAAAATTAACCATTACAAGCCCACCCCTTGTAAATTTGGCACCCATATGCATCTCTTTAAACCATATTTAATCTCCAAATAAAGATAATAGCAGGATCATAATTCCAACTAACATGATACAACTATCATACACAGAACTGAAAACACAGTAACTCCTTCCCCAGAAGAGGAGGTAAAGTCCTTGAGTGATGTTTACCCTTCTCCATGATATTCCATAATTAAAATGCAATGGCGTTATACCCTGAGAAAACCATAATTCACAAAGAGTCATGTATCACAATGTTCACTACAGCTCTATTTACAATAACCAGGACATGGAAGCAACCTAAGTGTCCATCGACAGATGAATGGATAAAGAAGATGTGGCACATATATACAATGGAATATTACTCAGCCAAACAAAGAAATGAAATTGAGTTATTTGTAGTGAGGTGGATGGATCTAGAGTCTGTCATACAAAGTGAAGTCAGAAAGAGAAAAAAAAACACCGTATGCTAACACATATATACGGAATCTAAAAAAAAAAAAAAAAGAGGTTCTGAAGGACCTAGGGGCAGGACAGGAATAAAGATGCAGACGTAGAGAATGGACTTGAGAACACGGGGAGGGGGAAGGGTAAGCTGGGGTGAAGTGAGAGAGTGGCATGGACATATATACACTACCAAATGTAAAATAGATCGCTAGTGGGAAGCAGCTGCATAGCACAGTGAGATCAGCTCAGTGCTTTGTGACCACCTAGAGGCGTGGGAAAGGGAGGGTGGGAGGGAGACGCAAGAGGGAGGAGATATGGGGATATATGTATATGTATAGCTGATTCACTTTTTATAAAGCAGAAGCTAACACACCACTGTAATGCAATTATACCCCAATAAAGATGTTAAAAAAAAAAAGTTATACAATGTTATAAAAAAAAATGCAATGACGTAAAATTAACAATTCTTAAATACTATGATATAAGTTCAATGTAACTTATGTTACATGATAAGGGAGCAAGAGAGAGAAGAAAATAAAGATATTTTCTTAGTGTATATATATTTATGTGCATATACATATTTAGGTATATACACATATGTATATATACACATTCATAACAAAATAAGGAGAAAATACTCATTAACATTACAGTCCTTATTTCTGTAACCAGTTACATGGTTGTATTGAATAGCTGGTATTTTTAACTATCTTCTTCCACTACTCAGTGTATTCCGTTTGCACTCAGCAAGCAACTCAGCTGGTCTTAGTTCTCTACCTGGTGGAGCAATCTAAACCTTCATTCCTGAAGGGTCTTGACCACTAATATTCCTGCCTGGATAGGGTTGTTGTAGTTTTCCATTGACCGTAATCACAGAGCATGGTAATACTAGGACAAGCCCTAAGGGATCTCCTGTATTCCAGACATACTCTTCCCTACCTTCACTGGAGAGTAGCCGCCCAGTTTCCACTTGGTAATCAGGATCAGTCACCCCGGCCAGCACAGTCACTCCCTTCTTTTCCTATTGATTCAGTGGCCTGCAGAGTCCAAAGTGGCCAGCTGGAAGTCAACTTCCAGTTCAATGGAATCATTGTTGTGTCTCGTTATGGTGGTACTCCTCCCTTTGGAACTAAGACCTCTCGGCCAACAGGGTATAAGATTGCAGAATCAGAAAGCAAAAATTTTGCTAGTGGGCCACTAGGGGTAATAATGAGTGATGTCACTCCCATTTCCACTCCTTGATTCCTGCACCAGTGAATCCTGGCTATAGGAGAAACATGACCATATATTGTATGCTGATTCAGAACATATACAGCCTTCTGGAGAACTTTGCCCATGACTTGCAAGGTATTACCACCTAATTGGTGCTGTAACTTAGTCTTCACAAGGCCATTCCACCATTTTATCAAGCCAGCTTCTTCAGGATGGTGAGGAACATAGTGAGACCAATCAATTTCATATGCATCTGCCCATTGCCACACTTCTTTTGCTATAAAGTGAGTTTCTTGATCAGAAGCAATGCTGTCTGTAATATTATGACAGTGGATAAGGCATTCTATAAGTCCACAGATGATAGTTTTGGCACAAAAACTGAGTATAGGGAAGACAAATCCATATCCAAAGTGTCTATTCCATTAAGAACAAAAATCTACCCCTTCTATGATGGAAGGGATCCAGTGTAATCAGTCTACCACTAGGTAGCTAGTTGATCACCTTGGGGAAGGTTCCATATTGGGGACTCAGTGTTGGTCTCTGCTGCTGCCGACTAGGTACTCAACAGTGGCTATAGCCAGATCATCCTTGGTTAGTGAAAGTCTGTGTTGCTGAGCCCATGCATAAATTTTATTCCTGCCACCATGGCCACTTTTCATGAGCCCATAGGGTAATGACTAGAAAGAGAGGTTGACTTATACCCACAGAATGGGTCATTCTATCCACTTGATTATTCCTTTGCTGAGGTTACCCTTTGTGAAGTTCATATAGATGCAACTATCTTCATTTTTTTCCCCCATACAGAGATATCTATTGACATACCTCATTCCCAAATTTCATTGTCACCAGTTTTCCATTTGTGTTCCTTCCAAGTCCCTGACCATCCAGCCAAACACAGCCCATCAATTGGTATATAATTGCACATCTGACCAATTCTCTTTCCAAGCAAGGTGAGCAAACAGGTGCACTGCTTGAAGTCAGATTTCCCTTCACCACTGTCCTTCAGGAATGTCCCAAAAAGGAGCTATAATGTTACAGCTGTCCTCTTTCAGGTGGTACCTGCATTTGGTGCAGAATCATCTGTAAATCAGGCCTGAGTCTTCCTTTTCTTTGTCGCTTGATTATAGGGAACTCCCCATGAGGTCAAATGTGTAGGCTGGGAGAGAGAAGGCAGTGTAGCCGGAGTTGGAACCATGGGCATTAGGGCCACTTCTTCCTGTAACTAACTTGTGCCTTCAGGGCCTATTCAGCCCAATCATGTATACACCACTTCCATTTCTTGATGGAGTGTAGCTGTGCACACGAATTTATCTAGCTTGGTGGGTCAGGTAACACACAGTTCTGCTAGGCATCTCAGGTCACATGGTAACTTAATGGCCCATGGTTAAGCGTTCATTCTCTACTAAGGCCCAGTAGCAGGCCAAGAGCTATTTCTCAAAAGGGAGTAGTTATCCATAGAGATGGCAGGGTTTTGCTCTAAAATCCTTAGGGCCTGCACTGTGATTCATATACAGGGGCTTACCAAAGGCTCCGATCAGCATCCTTATCTGACACTACAAGCACCACTGAATCTGTTGGATCCTATGGACCAAATGGCAGAATCGCCCACATGGTAGCCTGAACCTTCTGCAGAGCCTTCTTTTATTCTGGGCCCCACTCAAGATGAGCAGCTTTTTGTGTCACTTGGTAAATGCGTTCCAACTCCATAACACACCCAAAGGAGGAGTATATTGCCTCCAAAATCCAAAGAGGCCCAATAGGCATTGGGATTCTTTTTCAGTTGTAGGAAGGGCGAAATGCAACAACTTATCTTTCACCTTAGAAGGGATGTACTGACATGCCTCGCACCACTGGACCCCTAGAAATTTTACTGAGATAGAAGGTCCCTGAGATTACATGGGATTTATTTCTCACAGTCTGATAGGCAAATTTCTTACCAGTAAGTCTAGAGTAGTTGCTACTTCTTCTCACAAGGAGTAATAAGCATAATGTCATCAATGTAAAAAGCCAGTGTGATATCTTGTAGATGGAAAAGGCAATCAAGACCCCTATGGGCTAAGTTATGACATAGGGCTGGAGAGCTGATATATCGCTGAGATAGGATAACAAAGGTAAATTGCTGGCCTTGCCAGCTGAGGGCAAACTGCTTCTGGTGAGCTTTATTGACAGGGACGGAGAAAAATGCATTTGCTGGGGCATAGTACCTGGGAGCACACCACTGGATATGACTATGTGTATAAAAACACTTAGAACTTCATCCTGAAGGGAAAGAAAGGGAGTATAGCAGGAAAGTTCTTATCTTTTGAGAAAATAAGTGTGAATCTACCAAATAAAAAATAGATTTGTCCCCTTCCTACACCTTCCCTCCCCCTCTCCACCCAAATTTGTAGAGAGCATCATTCAAGAACATCAATTTCAATTAAACAATTAATGAGCAGCTACTACATCTTAGATCACTCTTGAAGCCATGTGGAGAGTAAATCTGTGAGGGGGAGGGCCAGCAATAAAGACTGATCAGTAGGCAATAATCTAGGTGAGATGTGCTGAGAGTATGATACAAGAAAGAGGTAATGGGAACAGGAAAAGAACTTAGGGTGGTTATTTTTGATCAAGTAATGGAGGCAGAAACCAGATTGCTATGAGAATTGAGAATTTAATATGTTTAAAATTACTAAACCACAAGAGAGACTGTGAGCAGCCAAAGTTTGAAAGACATTCCTTTGTGGTACATCAATGCTCATACAGCTAGAAGTTGGCAGAGATCTCTCTATTCCAGTCCAGAGGTCTTTCCATTACATTACCTGCCTTAGCTTCTGCCTATACAAGGAAAATGTTCTCTTTGAAGGAGAAAAAAAAGTGAATTATGTAATGGTTTCTTTTACAACCGTATACTTCTGTGATTAGAGGCTATACGTAAGAATGCTATTTGAGATGGTGTTTTCACTCTCAGCAAGAGATTTTCAGTTAATCATATGTTGGTCTACTTGACTGCTGATACACATCTGCTTCTGAATTCACATTTCTGTCTTGACCAGGTCATCGGCAGGTTATCATTTATTACCACCCAAGTAAATAATTTCCTTCTTGTCTTGTGGCTCTGGGTTAACCAAACCCTTAGGTTCCCTGCCATTGCCTCTTTTTGCTGGGAAAAAAAAAAGTGAGTATCTGTGTTTTGTTTTGTTATTCTTATTTATTTCCTTGCAGCATCTTCTCATTCTTTCAATTAATGAATATTTTTAATGGCCTATGTGATAATTGTTATGACTCTTCAAAAATATTCTGATATTCTCCTCCTACTAGGTGTGATAGAATTGCACTCCACTGACCATTTTGAAGTTAGGTGAGGCCATGTGATTTTCTTTGGCTAACTAAATGTGAGTAAAAGTGATTCATCTCATTTCCAGGAAGACACTCTAAGAATCAAGCAGCAAACCCCCCTATCCCCATTCTCCTTCCTGCCATACCAATCACAGAAGCCCATGCAAAGATAGAGACTAATTCTGCCTAGATTAAGTGAGACTTGTGTTGGATTTTTGGTCTAAATAAACAATATATCTGAGACTCTGGAGCTATTTATTATTAAAACCACTGAAATTTGTACTTTGAGATGCAGTGCTAATGTAACAAAAATCTAAAATATATGGCATTGGTCATAATGGTCAATTGGTGAGGAAAAAAAAAAAAAATATATATATATATATATACCTTGGAAAGTGGGAAAAAAGAAGTTCAATGTTTTGAAATAAAAGATTTGGTAAAGCTGTCTTCTCTTGTAACTTAGAAAGAAGATCAGTGGACAAAAGCAGTTCAGGAGCTTGTAGTTCTAGAAGAAGTCTGAAAACAGAGTACCTGCATTTCACAGTATGTTCAAAGAAAGAGAAGCTCAGAAAAAATCTGATCAGCTTGAGAAGAAATTAAAGAAATCGGGAGAGTATATAAAATCAGGACTTTCAGAGTTGAAGGAGGCTACCACTTCTCACCCCAACAAAAATGAGAAGAATACTGACCAACGGAAGACTGTTAAAATTCACCTTGCACCTGAATTAAATCAAGGAAAACGCCAATATACTTACATACTGGTAAATCTTCTGTTTTGGTTTTCGTATCCCAGAGAAAGAATGCAGGCTGTGATCTTGAGCAAACACTTTCCATTAGAAAAGATAAAAATGCCCTAGGAACACTGACAAAGTATTTGTTTTTTTTCCTCTGAAAAACACTAGGCTCAAAGTACACATTACTAAGTCTAGAGAGAAAGGATAGGGTTAAGAAAGCAAGAAAAATCACCAATTAAGAATAATATCTAGAAAAGAATGCTGTTCTTAAAAGAACTGTAAGCATGGATTTTGACACACGGAGGTCACTGGAATGAACTAGGTAAAACCATTAGAAAGTTTTTGAGAGAGTTGTCTTGCCAAGAGAACCAGCAGCTGGACAAAAAGAAACTGTGATTGTTCACAAGTTAAAGTGACCTGTGGGGCCCCATCCAACTACCGGCTAATAGTTGGAAACTAATCTGAGAAAGAGCTCAGGGCCAGGATGAACACATTCGTCAATGTCGCCTAGTTCAGTTAGAGCAAGGAAGATAATGGAAAAGACAGTGTCCCACAGGCAGAGCAAAGTGCCGTGTTGGGCCCTGGACAAAGCAAGCACGACCAGGATGGACTCGGGGTCGACTCAAGACATTCTCCACCCAGAGGATGGGGTCCCTCACTGTGTCTAACCCTCAGGACATCAAAATTGCTACTGCCACTGTCTGCAGTGCATCTGCCTTTCTTCCCCCTTCTGAGTGAGAATGTTTACTTTGGTTATTTCTCCTTTTATCATATGTTTCTACCAAGTACAATCTTTATTAGGCTATTAAATCTATCTGGCTACTCCATGTCTCTACCTAAACACTTAATATCAGTGGGGGAAAAAAAACCCACAAATTTGCTGACTGATCTAACTTTAAAATTCAAAACTAGAAATTTCAACAGGATTAAAATCATCAGTGCCTGAAAAATATACCATTCATCCTTTATATGCTCAATTTTGCACTCTATATAAAACCATCACAAGAATTGTTCCCGTCATTTCAAACTTGTGAGAAAAATAAGATCTGATTCCCAGTCATTTTCAAGTGTTATCTTTATTTTCACTTATGCATTTAATGAGAGAGAAAAGCAAGAAGGAAAAGGAAGGCATGACTTTAGGAAAAAAGCAAAATAAAAAGAAGTTCAGAGAAAACAGTTTAAAAATTTGAAAAAATTATTAAAATGAGTTTGTTTTAAATCAGACATTGTGTTTTACATATAGTTCTTTTCTGTCAATGTTTCTGAACTCTAGATTATTATTCTTTTATCTCCATGAAGTCAAGAATTTAAAAAATATATTTTTAATTCTGTTTTCATGATTAATATATATAAGTATATGAAAATGTATAAGCATAGAAGCATATGAAGAAATTCCTTAAGCATGACTGTTTAAAAACAATTACATCCACAAGATAATTGCATGAACATCATATACCTTTAATTTCCAAACATACAGATATTTAGCCAGGCCTGTGTTTACATCAGGAAAATATTTGTAATAGTGTGGTTAATCTTATTTTTTTAGTCTTATTTTTTTTTTTTCCATCCACCCAGTAAACAAGGTGCTATAGTGGGACTAGATGTAGCTCCACTGTAAATATATCTTCATCTAAAAGTAGCTTTAGGATACATGTTATACATGTTTTGAATTAAACTGGTATCACTGTTTTTATGTCTGAAGCAAACTGCTTCCACACTAGCCTTGTAAGCAATATAAAGACTCCAGTACAACTGTTAAGTTAGCCTCAGGACTGCTTATTTGAAAAAAATATTCTCATTAAATGCTCTATTCTTGACAACAAATGTGCACCAGCTTATCTCCTTATGGAGCATCTATCCTTTTCACATCTCTTTTGGTTCCTTGGCCAAATCAAGGGCATCTTGGCCCGGAGCGGCAGCACACAGCTGTGTTTATAGGTGGTGTTGACAAGAGAACATGCATCCCATGCACCAGGATTGAACCAGAGTTGTTATATAGAGAGAACAGGACATGTGATGAATTCCACTACTAAGAAATTTCATTTAACTTTTCCCTCCTTCAGTTTTTTTTTTTAAGATATTAGAAAAGAAGTAGTCTCACTATATTAAAGGTAATTATTTAGAAAGTACTTTTCAAATGTAATTTGGATAATGTTACTGAAAAAAAAAAGTCAATATTGTCTGAAAAGCATTGAACATGGAAGGCACCAAGAATTTAATTCCAAAAGTAAGTATAAGGAATAAAATAAAATCAGGGTGTGATATTAAAGAAACTATTGGTCTACTGAAAATAATTATGCCAATATTTGTAAGAAAGATAGATTATAAATATATATATAGTAAATGTTTCAGGTAATTAATTATACCAGGTAGATATAAGGAAATGAAGGTGCAAATGAGACTATCATATATTTTTTCCAAAGGATTAGTTATAATTTTCCTAGATTTAAGAAAGAACAATTTATTAAACATCAAAAAAATTGAAAAAAGGAACATCAAGCTTATAGCTGAAATAAAAATGGTGATGGAAATGATATAATGTTGAACATAGTAGTTCATCTTGAAATTGAGGTGGAGGAGTGAGGGAGAGCAAGCTGAGATTAACAAAAATGAAAGTGGATTTTAAAATGCTCTTTAAAGAAAGTTACGTGTTATTTTGATACACAGTTAATGGAAGACGTACACTGGTACATTTTTGGAGGATAATTGGGCAACAGTTATCTAGAGATGTAAAAGTGAACATTTCTTAATTTGCAAAAAAGAAAACCATCAAAAATATTTTCACAAAGTAATTTTCTCAATACAATACTTTCATCTTTGAGATGACAAGTATGACAGCAGTCATGATTCACCTAGAGTATTAAAAATATCACAAGCTTCCTAGCTGCCCAAGAGGGATGCAGAGAAAAATAAGCATTCCTTTAAAATTTCCCTCTTTCACTACAATGCATCTTTCCTTTTAAAAACGACAGAAAACCATTACCACACAGAATGTATTTTGTCTTTCACAGACAAAAGAGAGCGCTAAGCGAAGGACTAGTTTGCCACAGGCTATTGGGAAGAGTGAATAAACAGGCATGCCTCCCTTCTGTCTTCCTCTGAACTCTATTTTCTTTTTAAGTATATTGTCCCCTGGCCTCCGCTGAACTGGCTGGCCCAAATCTAAATTGGACTGAATTTCTGTGGTAGAAATATATGCTTAGTCAATGGTCCTGATAAATGATATCTCCCATGCTTTCTCTGCTCTGTCCACAGAAAAGCACTAAACCAGTGCATTTGCCACTGTCTTCTTGGATAAAAAACAGGACAAGATAAGACCTGAAAAGGAATAAATTCTTAATGTCAATGCCACATTTCCTGATTTTGGAACTCGCTTTGTATTTATTCCTTCTCTCTCCTCTATCAAAACCATGGTATCATATAGAAACTAGCAAACATTCTCAATTTTTATCCCTCCAAAATATATTTCTCATCATAAAGGAGGAATTTTATGGAATAAAAGTGGTTGATAAGGAAGTTTTAGAACAGGTAATATTTAAATTAAGAGAATAAAAAGTAAGGAAGCATACTGAAGAAACAAGTTTTCTAGAGTGGAGAGCCCATATTGTTTGTTTTTAAAATTAATTATTGATTTTTTTTAGAAACAAATACTTATTGAGTAACAACTAGGTGCTAGAAGCTATAATGGGAAAATATCTGTTGTTGAATAGGTTTGGAAGGCCAAGAAACTAGTAGTAGAAATAAGGACTTAAACAGATAGGCAAAATGAAGCCTTTACAAATTTTTGAGAGAGAAAATAACAAAAGTGTTAGATTTGACATTATAAGTGAGTTCTTCAAACTACTGTTTATGGGCCTAAACTGGCCCTCTCAAGTAAGAAATTTCTATACATTTTTAAATAGTTTTTAAAAAGAAAAAGAATATTTAGTGATATAAAAATTACATGAAATTCAAATGTCAGTGTTCATAAATAAAAGTGTTTTTGAAACACAGCCACGATTATTTTATTGCATTGTCTATGGCTGTGCCCGTGTTACAATGGTGGACTTGAGTAGGTAAGTAGTTGTGGTTTGAGGTGTTTACCAATAAGTAGGACCAATTTTTTTCCTCAAGTTCTAGGCAAGTTAAAAAATGAAAGAGTATGTTAAATGACACAAAAATATAGCTCTACTAACTAATAAAGCTCATTTTTAAAAAACAGGTTTTATATCAGTGGGCTAGGGGACCTCCTAATAGTGATTCTCTCATTTTGGAGAGATTCACCTATTAAATTAAAAGAAGTTCTGGGCTCCTATATCGGGGGGCAGGCTTCTTCTACCATATGACATAGGACAGAACAGGAGACAGAGGAGAAGTCATCACAGAGATAGAGAAAAGCCACTTGTGTTTTCTTATCATGGAAGTTAAAGGACTGGGAGATATATATTCCATGCCAGCTACCCCCACCATTTTGTTTTCTTCACCCTCTGGCTTTAAGCAATAAGTCAATCAGAGCTATGATGATCCTCTTCAGGGAAGCCATCAGCACATGGACGGTCTTGCCCCACCTTCCTTGAACACAAGCCACTGGCCTTTTGTGGTTCCTCCTGGGATCACTGGTATGGAACATAGATTTTTCACCTACAAGGCCCCTAAAATATCTCAGAACAGTATACAGACAAAACACACTCCAATCCACTGTGCCACCAAAGCTATACATTCAGTACAAAGTTGTCTGTTATAGTCTATCTGAGCTTCTATAAACAATGAAATTATAGGACACCATTATAGTATTGCCATAATAAAATGAATACCAGAACTTCAATAATATATTGCCAGTAATAAAAAGGTATGCCAAACTTGTGTGCAAATCTTCTCCTCCCATTATCAAATTCCCAGAATTTTAGGGGGAACCTGAATTCTGAACTTACCATGCCTCACAAGTTAAAGTCTAAAGAAATCGAAGTGCCTGTTTTTCAAATTCCTCAAATCAATAGCCCCTACCTTCTGCTGGCTTTTCTTCCTGGGTTCCATATTTCGTTTACTACTGCCACTTACACTCTGGTCTCTCACACTGGAAACCTGAAAGTGATCTCTGTCATCTATTACACATCCTAAAAACATGTGATTGTCAAGTCCAGGTGATTCTCTCTCCTAAATCACCCTTACATGTGTCCAGTTCTTCTATTTCAGTTTACATTTGCCAAGAGCGAACT
Organism: Eschrichtius robustus; assembly: GCF_028021215.1. NCBI lineage: Eukaryota > Metazoa > Chordata > Mammalia > Artiodactyla > Eschrichtiidae > Eschrichtius > Eschrichtius robustus. The sequence continues at coordinate 115,471,126 of NC_090829.1, read as the reverse complement.
TTTATCACCTTTCAAGTGGTTTATTGTAAAAGCATCTTACAGGTCTCCTGCCACCAGGCACCCTCTCCTCCACCCATCATCCCATCCACACTAGGCAGGAACTAACCTAGATTCAATCACAACTGCCAACATACAATATAAAGCATATATATGCAAAGAAAAAAATATCAGCCCACTCATATAAGTAATAAAAAAGGGAATGATCTATATGTAGGCATGCATGCATACAAATGGATAAAAGAACCTTACAAGTATTTGGAAATATCAAATGTTTAACAGTGGTTACCTTTGGGGAAAAAAGACAGGAAGACTAATTTGGGTAAGTGAATGTGAAAGTAGCATGTTATCTTTTATGCCACATAATTCTATATTATTTATTCTAATAACATAGAATATCACTGCTTATTATGTGTGCTATTAGAAAAAAGTAAAACAATGTCTGGAAATACATACAGCAACAACAGTATAATAAAAAATGTGGCATCTACCTGATACAATATAAGAGCCTGGTCCCAGACACTAGTCAGGGGGCTTTCCACTGGCCTGGGTCTGAGGTGGTAAACTTCTGGATAGGGAGGCATCAATGGATAAGGGAGCAGGATAGCAGAGAAAAGGGGGCAAAACCAAAACACATTTGGAATGGAGAAAATCCAAATAAGTCACCCAGCCTAGCGGATAAAAGAGAAAGAAATATCAAAGGTAGAAACTTCCCAGGTGGCGCAGTGGTTAAGAATCCGCCTGCCAATGCAGGGGACATGCGTTCAAGCCCTGGTCTGGGAAGATCCCACATGCTGCGGAGCAACTAAGCCCGTGCGCCACAACTACTTAGCCTGCTCTCTAGAGCCCGCGAGCCACAACTACTGAGCCCACGTGCCACAACTACTGAGCTTGCGTGCTACAGCTACTGAAGTCCGCGCCTAGAGCCCATGCTCCACAAGAGAAGCCACCACAACGAAAAGCCCGCGCACTGCAACGTAGAGTAGCCCCCGCTCACTGCAACTAGAGAAAGCCACGCGCAGCAATGAAGACCCAGTGCAACCCAAAATAAATAAATACATTTATAAAAAAAAAATCAAAGGTAACTTCAAGGTTTCCATCTTGACAGCTGTGGTGATTTACAACTGAAATAAATAGCTTATATGTGAGGTGACATATTTTTCAGGTGATATTTTTATTTCCATCTTAACGGGTTAAGTTTGGGGTCATGATAAGACAATCAGGTGGAAATGTTGTATATGTAATCAGAGTTGCAGGCTTAAATGCAGAACTTAAGGTGGAAGATTTGATTGTTTCATTATTATGAGTATATAGGTAATAGTTGGATCCATGAGTTCTTGTGGGGAAGGAATGGAATGAGAAGGGACCAAAAGGCTGAACACAAACCTTTAAACAGAGTCATGAAAAGAACAGAAAGGTAACAATGAGAATAGAATATATAAATAATATTGATTGCACAAAGGACTCAAAGGGAGAAAACATTCCAAGCAACACTGGGGGATCAACAATCCCAGATTTTACAGTGCTATCAAGGATGAATGTGTATGAGAAAAGTCCTTTACCTTTGACAAGAAATAATTATTAGTGACCTTGCAAAGAAAATTTTCTGGAAATATACCTTTACCCTTTCAGGAAAAAAGAATACATATTAAAATAAGCTATATGTATTGTATGAGTAAATATACTATACCATATTAAACATACATTCTGTGAGTAGAACCTAATATGGGCAAATGATATGAACAGATGATAAACAGACAGTTAAACACAAATAGCTATCAAGTATATGAAGAGATCCTCAAGCTCATTTGTAATCAGAGAAATGCAAATTAAAGTAAAATAATTTACCACTTTACAACCATCTGATTGGCAGAAACTAGAAAGTTGAATGGTAGTAATTATTAGTGGGGATGTGGAGAAAGCAGATGAGCTTAATCTCACTCAAGAGCACTCCAGCAATACTTACTCAGATTTAAAGTGCATATACCCTACATCCCAATATTCCTATTTCTGGTTACACAGCCCCAAGATATTCTCACACAGGTCTAGGAAGGGGCTTATATGATGATTATATCAGTCAGGAGAGATGAGATTATGCTGTGGTAACCGCCAAACCCCAAACCCCTTACTTGGAATACCATAGGTTTCTCTTTTGTTCACACTGCAGGTCCATCACGAGATTGGCAGGTTAAATCTGCCCAGTGTACTCACTCACACTGAGGATGTAGCCACCCATCTCAAACACCGTCAGCCACCGTGAAGAGGGAAAGATGAACTCTGGAGATTTCAAGCCAGCAATTAAATGTTCTAGGCCCGAAGTGATACATGTCACATCTGTCCACACTCATTGGCCAGAATTACATATAAAAGTGATCAGACAACACAAAATGCCTCCCATGTATTCATACACTGCAAGAACCAGAAATACCTGTGAACAATGCCAACGACTTTCAAAACACAGTCAATGCTTCAGTGGGGTAGCAGAGAGTCAATTTAGGTGTCCATTTCAAGAGGATTTTTGGAGATGTAAAATATTCTATAGGTTTTGTGTGGAATACTATGCAGCACTTAGAAGCAAGGAGCTAGAATATGCACAGAAAGGTGGATGCTTAATTAGATTCTGAGTGGAAAAAGAAATAAGATAACAAGGTTTTTGGCACAATAACATTTACATAAATTAAACATATATGCCTACACTAGAAAACAATGCAAGGATACACACAAGCTTGAGGATATATATCAGACACATTTAATTTAATTGACCACGGGGGAGAGGAAGGAAGCTGACAGTAGGAAAAGAGTGAAGAAAGTCATAAATTAAATAAATAAAGCAAAAGGGCATTCCATACTGACCACTGATGATAGGTTCTGTGAATGGAGTAATATGATTAATTTGTTGCTTCATATGAGGGTGTACACAAGGCTAAGCAACTTACATATGATAGAAGTCATGATAAGACTAGAGAGTGTTTCTGAAAGAGACTGGAGAAATTCAAAACCCAGTGGAGAAGTTGAAACCCATTCTATAAAGTACCACTTGCCTACTGCAGTGAGGCAACAATTTGAGAATTAAAGGGAAAATGTGGAATGTTGTGGAAATAGATATAGGTGACCAAGGTATGGTAAAGTGGACCCATCAAGTATTGTTAGTTCATTAAAGAAAGAAAAAAGTAGAGTTGAAAAAGGGACAAATCAACTTATGTTTGAGGAAACATGTGCCTTTTTGTCACCTTTTATGGAGGCTGCTTAGAATTACAATGACAGGAAAAAAATGCTAAGAATGATAGCTCAGGATAAAGCAAATTATTAGCAGCTGCTTACTAGAAATTTTAAATCAATAAAGAATACTGAATTGCTGTCCTCATTTCTAAGAGAAACTATACTTGGGGACAGATGTGACTTGTGCTTACCATACATCATGCATGTTCTCTATCATGTGGCAATAACTTCTACTTTCGGACCCCATCTTTGCTTACTGTTGAGCTTCTTTGCCTTCTTAGATTTCTGCTATTTCTCCTCCAAATAAGTCAACTTGTCTCTGATTTGATTCATGTCAGAATTGGCCCATCTACTTAGCTTTCCCACCAGAAGTGAACATCATATGGTGTTTGATGAGTTTTAGCCTGACCTTAGGCTAGAAATTCCCGCCTTGTAAGGATTTCATACCTATCACTGCCCCTTAACCATCTAACGCTTCAACACACACAAGCAGCATACATTAAAAAAAAAAAAAAAAAAAAAAAGTGCCCAGCGATCTTGTTTCTCCTCTTCCTCTTGTTACATGTCCAGGTCAGAAGCTGAGGGGAACGTGGATATTAGGCTGGTGAACTGCCAGAAATCCATAACCACATCGTTAGAGAACCTACTGGTAAAGATCGTGCCTCTATTACTTTACTTTTATATAATACTGAGCCATTTTCTAAGTAGTACTCTTGCATTTGCATGTGTGATCTTCCTGAATTTCCTGATCATATGAAAGAAAGCTAAAATTAGAGAGTTGACAAAATCATAGTGTTGAAAAGGCTAGAAGTGATTTTTGTGGTTAGTCAAAGTTTCACAGTTCTCTTTTGGGAAAAACATGACCTCTATTTTATAGATCCAGAACTTGATGCCACATTAGAAATATATTCAGACAGAGGGGAGAAACAGTAACGAAAGGAAGAAAGGCAAAAGGACAGAATTAAAATTATGGGCTTCTTGTAAAGTAGTTTATTATTTCCTTGAATTTGTAATAATTCCACATTGTACTAAGTGTTTGAAATAAAACTTAGCTGCGTTAATTCTAATATGCATATAACCTTAAATGATAATTTGTTAACGATTCTATTCAGAACTCAAAATAATATTGGCATCAAAAATTACATTATTAGCTGGAGATGCATATGGCTTACAGAGATTATAGTGAACAAACATTGATTTTTGCTGAGGTGAAGATCAATGTAAAAATCAATCAATGTTTTTCCATTTCAACAAAATCTTAGAATTACCAGCATCAAAATCTCTTACTCTTTCCACTGGAAAGCTTATGTGAAATTGCAGCACCCCCTAAAGAAGTTAAGAAAATTTTTTCTCCAGAACCTTCTTGTATCCCTTTTGGGTCATCTTCCGGCCCCCAGATGTATATAGACTTGTCCAATCCCTCGGTCAGGAATTAAATGTCTAGGTGACAACAGAGGGATGCCTCTTCTTTAAATGCTCCCTGCTCCAAATTAGGATTAATTACCCTCCTCTTCAATAAGTTTTTAAGAAAAGAGAAAAAAGAAAACAAAATGGAAACAAAGAACAATCGCTCCAAATTAGGATTAATTACCCTCCTCTTCAATAATTTTGTAAGAAAAGAGAAAAAAGAAAATGGAAACAAAGAACTATTGAATGAGTAATAAAGAGTCAGTCATATTTTCATATACTTCATTCAAACCCTACAGAATTTTTAACAAACCCTTCATGTATGTTCTTGTCTAAAAATACTTAAGAATAAACTATACAAAAATTGATAAATTTTATTTCCACCATCACTATGGCAATAATATTTAATTTTTAAAACTTTAAAATTTTACTGTTTTTTATATATCTTTGAGTTATAGATTGAGGATTGCCTCCACCTCCCCATTAGATAACTACCTTAAAAATCAAAACAAATTTTTCCTGTTATTTAACTTTTTGTCCTTAATATTCACATCCATAAAATCACTCAAATTTCCCAGAAAAAATATGAAATTGAAAATGCACACACACACACATGAATACACCCACAGTCTAAACAAAAGACATTGCAGGGAAAAGACTAAGATGCCCTACCATGTGAAGTCTGCTTTTCCTTCCTCACCCTTCCCTTCTCACCTCATTTGGAAAAAAAAAGAGAGATCAAACAATTGATTGTGAATGCATATGCTGTGACCAGGTGTTTCCTGCTTTATTAACATAAGAGATGAATCAAATCACAAAATGCCAGAGCTGGAAATTTCCTTATATACCAGTCCCACGTGCTCATTTTATAGATAAGGAAATCATTCAGAAAGGTTGCTACAACCACAGAGAAGATGGCAGAGCTGAGAAAAGAAAGGAGGTCTCTGGTATGTAGCTTATACAGATAAAGTCCCCAGGTTTTATTTTGTATACTTTTCCAAACATGAGATTGAACATTGAGAAAGATCTATGTTTCTATTAAAGGGAGGTTTGAAAATGTGGAGAAACTGGAAGAAAGGAGGAAGAAGAAAGAAGGAAAAGAGTTGCTAAATCTTAATTGGAATTAAACTTTCTAAAATAGAAAAACCTTGTTCGTAGTTTAATGTACACTGGTCCTATTGCTCAGTCTCTGTCTCCATCTTTTCTCCAGATTCTTACCGAACACTCCTTGTTCTTAAATTTACCTTTCCTCGATTCTTCTTCTCTCTCTCTCTCTCTCTTTTTTTTTTAATTTTGGCAAAAGATTTATTTTTATTTTTAAAATTTATTTATTTTACTTATTTTTTTGGCTGCGTCGGGCCTTAGTTGCGGCACACGAGACCTTCATTGAGGCATGCGGGATATTTCGCTGTGGCGTGCCGTGCGGTCTCTTCGTTGCGGCCCGCGGGCTTCTCTCTAGTTGTGGCGTGTGGGTTTTCTCTCTAGTTGTGGCACGTGGGCTCCAGGGCACGCGGGCTCTGTAGTTGTGGTGCGCGGGCTTCAGAACTCGTGGGCTCTGTAGTTTGCAGCACGCAGGCTCTCTCGTTGAGATACGTGAGCTTAATAGTTGTGGCACACAAGCTCAATACTTGTGGTGGGTGGGCTTAGTTGACCTGCGGCATGTGAGATCTTAGTTCTCCGACCAGGGATCCAACCCACGTCTGCCTGCATTGGAAGGCAGATTCTTTATCACTGGACCATCAGGGAAGTCCCTAAATTTTGACAAAGGATTTGAAGCGGCTGACACATCTGGGATGACATTAACCTCAGGCAGCCTTTGCTAATAAGTAGAAAACTGGAAATTCCCTCCTCAGCATTTACTTTGGCTCCAGGAAGCTATTATAACATGAAACTGCTGTGAAAAAAAACAAGTTCAAACCACACACTCTCCTGAACTGCCTTTCAAGCTCAGTCTAGTTCGATTAGGAAACAATGCCCCAAATCAAACCAGCGTTTGATTCACATTGAAATGAACATACACAGGTCTTTCCTGGCAGAACTGGTAGCAACACCAGTTGCTGATTCGTATGACTTAGCCTTAAAGTTCCCATTTATAAAATTCTGCATTTTTGGATATGGTACTTTTCTCTCCTTTAGACGGCTAATTTTGTTATGCTCTCTTCCCACTTATACCTATTAGAATTCTAAAGGAGTCATTAAACACAAGATACCATCATTCATATTAAGGCACCGTTTACTGGATGTATTTTTTTATATGCTATTTTCCAGACATTTAATTATTAATATCAACTACTATTCCCACTTTATAAAAGATGGAATGAAGATAGAACAGTATTAAGATACTTGTCTAAAGTTACATCACTGGTAAATGTATTTGTTGGAATCTGAAACCAAGTTTGGCCAACAGTATCTCCACAATGATGCCTTTCTCACTGTGTCTCTCCAACCCAGGATCTGCCCTGATTTCCAGACTCATGTATTCACTGCCTACTTGGCATCTTTGTTCGGATGTCTGGTGGGAATCTCAAAATTAATATATCTACAAGAATGAGTCTTTTAATACCATACTCTTTCTCTGACCCCTATTTCTACTTTATTAGTAAATTGTACCACTCTCTACTTAGCTGCTTAACCTAGAACCTTACAGATCTCTCTATGAATCTTCCCTTTCTTTTAGTCTCACTAAGCATATCCAATTAATGAGGAAATCTAATCAGTTTTACCACCAAAATACATATCTCATATATAATTCTTTCCATTTTCACATTTCTCCCTAGATACCAAAACACCATGATATCTGTCCAGAACTATTTCATTCTAACTTGTCTCCCTGCTTTTACTCTTTTCTTACAATAAGCAATTTTTTGCAAAACGGTTAAAAATATAAATCAATTGATATCACTTCTTTGCCTACAGTGATTTTTGCCATTCCTCTTAAAAATCCAAATTCTTTAATTAAGCCTGAAGTCTGCATGATCTAGCTCCCACATTCATCACAAACTCTCTTCTCTTTTACTGTGCTGTATTTACATGAACATCCTTTCGATTTTTTTAACACCGAAAATTCTTTTTCAACTCTGGGTCTTTACGCATACCTCTTTCAGATATCTCCCCTTATTATTCTCATTTCTCAAGACTGGGTACCAAAATCGTCTTCTCAAGGAGGTTTTCCCTAATTATCCTACATAAAGTAACACAGATTGTTATACTTTACCAAAATTACCCTGTTTTGTTTCCTTCCTTTCATCACAATCTATCATTAATTTATCTGTTACATATTTGCTATTTCCCTCCTCTGGAACATAAATTTCATATAGTCAAAACTTCTTCAGTCTTGTTTGCTGATGTATTAATAATGCTTAGTTTAGTATCTAGAACATAATTGTCATTCACTAAGCAGTTACTAATTGAATGACTAGAAAACTCACAATCATCTCCTAGCTCTGCTCCTGCATCATTAGGAGTAGAGGAAGCAGAAAACTGGATGGCTGCCATCCCAGGAAGCAAGTACACTTTAACTAAGGGCAAGAGTATAGAAGCTATTGGACTAAACTTTACTTCTGCTCATTTTTGGATGTATCAAGCTAATTTCTGAGCTACTCATAAAGGTAGTGAATGGAGATATAATTATTTAGTGTCATGGTTTGCCTATAATCTATGAAAAAGTTTTGTCACCTGCAATTCTAAAGCAGATAACTTTCACTAATGAGGTTCATTTTTCTTGATGAAGATAGGCAATTAGATAGATAGATATAGACAGAAAAAAATAAAGCATGGAAAAGATAAGGAAGATTAGGGAACAAAACTTGGGAGTGCATCAACAAAGAATATGAAGTGCTAAACGAGGCTCTGAAAACATGACCCTAATGATCACCCGATCCTTTTCTAATTTATTTTCTAAGGTGACTGTTATGATTGCCTTCCTTTTTCTTTTTTTAAAAACTTCCTCCTTCATCATTCCATTCACTAAATAAACAATGGCATTGTACTAACTTTAAGTTCTATTTTGCAGTAAGATTGAGTTTAAAAACATCCACCCCTACAGCAATACTGGAGTTTTCAGTTGCTGGCTTTTTAGTGGACTACATTAAATTTTTCAACAAGGAGTGCTTCACTGAACAACCATCTGTGGCATGCCTATCATATACCAGGACCTGCTAGATCCTGAAATTATAGCAACATATGGGACATACAATACTCAGAAGTTTTTGGTCTGGAGTATGTGGGGTAGATGTAAAAGTACTAGCAGATACGTTACAGTACAATATAACGTTACTGAAAGTAAATAAATCCTGTGACTACTTTGGGGAGAAGAAAATAAAAATAAACACTGCTTAGAGATATTGCAACATATACAAAGGGGAAGACACTTTGCAGATATATTTAAAGTCCCAAATCAGTAGGGTTTGAATTATTCAAAAGGGAGAATATCCTGGGTGGGCCTGACTTTATCAGGTAGAAGACTTTTAAGGAGGGCCAGAGAGTCCCTTGCTAGTTTTGAAGAAGCTAGCTGCCATGTGTAGAGAGGGTCTATATAGTGTAGCAAGGAACTGTGGGCAGCACCTAGGAGCTAAGAACAAACCCCAGCTGATAGGCAGAAAGGAAATGGGGACTTCCATAGTACATCTGGAAGATGACTTATGCCAAAGCCTGAAGGAGTGTGGGGTGTTGATAGACGGTTTCATGGACAAGCCTCTGATGAGACCACAGCCTCGGCCAGCATCTGATTGCAGGTTTGTGAGGTTGAGCGTAGAACCCAGCTGAGTTGTGATAAGACTTATCTGTGGAAATTGCGAGATGATAAATGTGTGCTCTGCGAAGATGTGAGATTTATGGTAATTTGTACACAGTAGTAGAAAACTAATACAGAAGGATTTACCTTGAGCTCCACTTGGAAGGACAAGTTGCAGTTGCTTACACAAAGAAAAGAGATAAGTAGATATTATGTGACGGCACAATATGAATATGTTGAGAAAGGACATGGCATATTTGAAGAAGGGTGAAAATTTCATTTTGGTAAGAATTTAGGATGTTGACTTACTTTTCAAAGAAATATTACTTTTAAATTTTTTTCTACACCCTCTTGTCATATTTCTTAGATTTATTAGACAGAAATAACGCCCAAACGTTTATTTACAATTTGGAAACTTGAGACCTACAAAAGATTACTAACTTGTCCAAAGGTAGAGTAAGGTCTTGTGGTATCTGAGGCTTATACAAGGGGAAATTTCTTTAATAAGAAGAATATACAATTATGAATATAAAATTAAATACATATTAAGAACGAGGAAAAATATGAGAAATTGGAAATTTTAAACACCGCAAATATTGGAAAAATCAGAAAAGTAAAATAATGTTATTTAGTTAACTGGCTGACACACTGTGCTATCATCTTGGATATGTCAACACGTGGTAGGAAGGGTACTTCCAAAAATCATCCCACACTGGGCTATCTACCTAACTATTCACAAAAATGAATGCAAACCACATAAATATATCCCATATAACCTAAATTCAATCTGCCCTCAACTCAACTTCCTCGTGCCAGATCCAAAAACCATCAAAGATGATCAGAATGCCACCTAATAAGAGGGAAAGTCTCACAGAAGGAAATTTAGAGTGGAAAGAAGCTGTAATCTTAATCATTTATAATTAAAATATCTACTTCTGCAAATTTTTACACAGGCATACAATCATGTGACCACATTTATAAGGTCTCTTACAGTAGCATGAAAGAAGCCTATACAAGTGATGGGTGTGGAAACGTAACATTCATTAGTTCCATAGTAATCTGCCCTGGATTTGTCCACAGTCATACAATTAGTGGCAGGACCTTGACTAAAACTGCATCTTCTTAATACTCAGTCTCATGTGCACACGAAAATCATAGAGTAAAAAAGCTAGTGGTACAGGTGTATAAGTTTGTGTGTGTCTTTCCAGATATGTAATGAAGAGTCGATTGACAGAGCCTGCCTAATGTGTTTTAATCCTAAGAAAATTGTGGCAGTTAGCTAAAGTGTGCAAAGGTAGTCTGTACTCATTAGAAAAAGTACTCAATGGGTTTTGAATAAATAAAGCTGTAATTGGAGATTATATTAGGATTATATTAAGAAAGTAGGTTGGAACTTGTTTTTTGTAAATTAATTTGGCAGGGATATGCTCCTTGGGAAACCAGACATGTTTTGAAACAGTGCTGAGGCTATGAATCATAATCTGTTGACAAAATATCCAAAATGTGGAATCAACTTGTTAATAAAGTCATGTACAGACAAGTATAGATGTTCCTTTTTCTCTCTAACTCCCCTCTCTTTTCACTCCTGCTGCCCTAAATAAAAGAATATCTCATTACGGACAATTGGTTATATGGCAATGATAAGAATCTATGAAAAGAGGCTAGGAGAAACCATGCGGAGTAGGTTGGATCTTGAAATAGGGGTAAGAACAGGAGACCAGGGAGGAGAATAAACCCTTCAGCCATATGTAATGGCCTGGAAAGGCTAAAGTAGCATCTTTAGTGTTCTGAAGAACAGGAATCGAAAGAAAAAGATTAATCTGGATAATCCTCTAACCCAAAAACTTCCACCTAAAATCAATGAGTGGCCAATCAAAGGCTCTCTTCCTGGACTAGATGATGAACATTACAGAAATGGAAACTGATGAACTTATTTGCTCCAAATATGTTCTAGTCTTGTGAAAGAATATAGACTCTCAAAGTGAATCACTAGTTTTAGAAATTTTATTGTAATTAAAGATATGATTTTATATCATTTCTGGGAATTTGAATATTGTTACAATCAGTCTCATTCTGAATTTTTATAATGTTAAATTGATATCTGAAAAACACTTTAATGGAACCGCAGGAGGGTGACTTGGACGTCTGAGTTTTATTAAGTATGAAAATTCTATATTTTCAAGGATAATCAGAGCCTATTGATTGTTATAATTTTCTATTTATTCCTTCTTGACAATATTCAGAGTATTTTTTTGTTATACCACTACAAACATACAGTCAGTTCTGGGTGTATCCAAAAAAGGTCTGATTAAGTGTTTGGTGTATTTCCCATGTCTTATGGTGTTCTTTTTCTTCCTGTTACCTGCATATAGATAGGTTTTCAGTCAAAAAGTAGAAAGTATTCTAATATAAATAAATTACATTAGTGATTGTTAAAGACTCCCATACTTTAAAGAGATTAACCTGTATATTTTATCTTTTAAAATTCCTGTCACCCAACAAAGTAGATTATGTAGATTCATTTCCATAGGAATTTTAATGTTATTTCTATTACTAATTTCTAAAGTGCTTGTTTTAAAATGATCTACAATGGAATTGCTTCATTTAATCAATTATATAATTTATAGTTAAGTAAATTAACTATAATAAAGACATTATTTTTTCTTCTAGTATTTCATATCAATAAGTTAAATCATAATTGGATTTTTGTTACTTGTTTTCTGGTAGTTTTAAAACAAAAAGAAAAGAGAAGTAAAATTAAATTCAACCCACAGACAAGAGGAAATTTGTTGTAGGGGGAAGACTATTGGTTTGTGTGTCAGTCAGACTTGCATGCTGTATTGACAGGAAAGAAGGTTTGGAAGTGGCTTCTGCATTTTCTTATTTGCTTTTAGTGTATTTTGACTTATTGGTATTTAAATGACCATATTCTTTATTTTCAAGGCTGCTAAGTATGTAAAAGAGAGGTGATGAGGGCATGAATCCATGAGAGTATTAGAAATAGGCGAGTGCTTAAAAGTTTCAGCCCTGAGTGTTGGATTCACAAACAGTGGTAAAAGTACACAAGTGTTTAATAGTTGCCTGCAGAGCAACCAGGTCAGGTGATACGCGAGCAAACACAAGTGAGTGAGAAAATAACAAAGTTGCCATATTTGTATTCCTGGTATGGACTCCTAGTCAGCCATGTTCTGGAATAAGAAATAAAGAAGATCTAGTCATATGTGAAACAAATCTGGCCAAAATAATAAAAATGAACAGCAATTCGCACAAATGGAAACACCTCCTTCTCCCTGACCAGCTGTGTTCTCCAAAGCCTGTGGAACTACATAAAGACCAGAGCTTAAATTCTGTCCCTAACTCTCCTTAATGAGAATGACTCTCATTTCAGGAACATAACTGCTGGGGGCAAAAAAGCAGAAATGAGGAGAAAATAGTTCTGTTATTATGTTTCCAGTGCAGTTTGAGTTTATGATCATGACAAAGTGGCTAACGTTACATGAGATATTGATGGTGATGTGTGCAAAAGTAGGAGCAGACATGAAATGAGAGATAAAGTTGTGGATTACTGGTTAATAGACTATTAAGAGTCAGGAAAAATGATCTATATAAAGATCTATAAAGATCATCTTTGGCATCTATGCATAACTCCTTCAGTTTACAAGACATTTTGATGGTTGATAAGGAGTTAGGGAAATGAGGTCCTAGGAAACTATCCAAGGACAGTTTGAGACCTAGAAGGATGAAATAATTTAGAAATCTCAGTGACGAAACTATAAAAAAGTGCAGATCAGTGATCTGGGAAGGCAGGTGTCAATTAAGATTCCAGTTTTGGAACAGTCAGATCTCTGGATTATATAGACACTAGAGGGTACATTGGAGGGATGTACGGGTAGACGTTGGGGCTCAGGTATGGGTAGCTTCTTATTCACTGATTTTTATCAGTAAAGAGCTCTGGTCTATTTGGGGGTTAAATTATATGTTCATCATCTACCTTCTTACCTCTAAATTAAATAAATAAAAAGAATTTTATCCCATCCCATGTTTTTTTCCAACCCCAATAAAGTGATGTGTCTGATTTAACTATTTGACTACCATGGAGGAATCCCAGCTAGTATTTAAAACTGTATTAGTCTCCAGGCTTCTTGTGAGTTTCCATTATTTGAACAAATACATAATTTCTCTCTTGTGTTATCAATCCCACACAATTCTCTTAAAATGCTGAGATTTTATGTAAATCTACATGATTATTGTTTTGAGATTTGAATTAAAGCTATAATTTTTTGGCAATTATGTTTCTGTTTTCATTATGTAAAAATGTGTCAGCTTTGTTAAATAGAAGTGGTTTGTAAAGCCTGCATCCTCTAGACTTCTATTTTTATTCATACTTCCTGCCACTAATTTCTCTGATTAATAAAAGGCAATGCTTATAAAACCCAGAAGAGAATAATTCTGTTAAGTCTTAAAAAACTGTCCACTCTCTCCCAAATGTCCTAGTAAGTCTGAACCATTTTGCACCTTACTTTACATCAATGTGTTTCCCTGATTCTCAAATCACTTGGGACATTTGTTTAAAATAAAGATTTCGAGCCCACCATAGATCACTTCCCCATGTAATTCTCAGGATGAGCCAAATTTGGGAAACACTACTTCATATATCATTGTCTTACCACGTACACGGAGACAAAATAAATTAGGAGTATACCTTTTACATATGCAGACGGTCTTTGCAGAATCAATTTCATCAATAGTGGCATTTGAGGACTTGATTTATCTAGAAAATTCACTCCAGTGATAGACCTTATTGAGAATGAGTTTCAATGGAATCTATGATATTACTCTACTATCCACTGGGAACATTTTAATTTAAGATCTTTAGCAACTAGAAGTCTCCAGGATGGTGAGTGATTACAACTGTGAATTATAGTTGCAGCAGCTCAATATTGAGACAAGAACTGCATGACAATATGCAGGAAAACTTTTGACAACTGTCATTCGAAGAGATTAATTAGAGGGACTTCCCTGGTGGTGCAGTGGTTAAGAATCCACCTGCCAATGCAGGGGACATGGGTTCCAGCCCTAGTCTGGGAAGATCCCAGATGCCGCAGAGCAATGAAGCCCGCGAGCCACAACTACTGAGCCCATGTGCTGCAACAACTGAAGTCCGTGCGCCTAGAGCCTGTGCTCTGCAACAAGAGAAGGCACCGCGATGAGCAGCCCACGTACCACAATGAAGAGTAGCCTCCACTCACCGCAACTAGAGAAAAGCCTGCGCTCAGCAATGAAGACCCAACACAGCCAAAAATGAAGAAATAAATTAATTAATTTTTTTAAAAAAGAGAGATTAATTAGACAGTTTTGCTGAAAAATGAACTGGTGTCTTTTGGCTCAAATTAGATTAAGAGATTTAGAAGTGATATATGTATATTTTAACTCAAGAGGTGTAAGATGAAAGAATAAGACATGGTATCCCTGTTTATTTGTATATCTTGATGTTTAGGAGGAAAGTGTTTCTTCTGAATTTAAAGAATATATTAAAGGCTGTCTCTTGAATTGGAGTCAGATTATATCACCACCCCTTGTACACCCACACTCCCAAGATAATCTTAAGGCAATACATGTTTGAAATGTCCAAGACTTTCTCAGCTGGATCAGAATTCAGGCAAATTGATAAGCTCCCCAAAGCCCATATTCCTACCATTAGTGTCTTTTCTTTCTCTAGCATTTTCCTACTCCTTACTGCAAACCCATCCCAGACCCCAACAACTTGAACTAAAATATTTCCCAATGCACAAACATTTGAGTGACGTCTCTCAAACATGTCTTGCTCTTGTCAATTGCTCTAGTGGCCAGGACCACACAGGTGGGACCTGAGGCCTCTTTCCTCACAACTAAACCAAAGCAGCAAGCAGTAGAGCCATTAAAATACTTAATGGAGGGCAGTGGTATCAGGCAATCAAATCAATAGAAAATATGACTCCCAGCAATTTTTTTAAAATTTCAGTATATTCCCACAGTAGAATATTAATGCAATCATTAGAGAAAATGCTTTGTATAGTTTCTAGTAAGCTGGGGAAATGCTTTTATTTCTTTCTTTTAAATTGAAGTATAGTTCATTTACAATGTTGTGTTAGTTTCAAGTATACAGCAAAGTGATTCAGTTATACATACATATATCTATTCTTCTTCAGATTCTTTTCCCCCATAGGTTATTACAGAGTATTGAGTATAGTTCCCAACTCCCAGCAATTTAGATATTACCTGTCTATCAACATGGACTTTTAGAACTTGATTTTATTTTTTTAAACAGTGTTTAGACATTCTTCTACGTACTTAACAAATAATAACATTTAATTCTAAGAACAAGCCCATGCAGTAAGTAGGTAATATTACTACCATCCTTATTTTACAAATGAGGCAGACAGGATTAAGAAAGCTGCCCAGAGTAACATAGCATCTAAGTGAGAGGGCCAGGATTTGAACCCAGGAAAAAGTGCTCCAAGTCTGAGCTCTGACAACTATTGAGATTATTCAATACCTCACAAAGTTAATGGCACAGCTCTGCCACCTATATATAAAGGTGACACTCCACTAGGACTGAGTGTCCTTCTTAAAAGCTCAAGGCATCCTCAGCATATCAGGTTACTAGGTATAACATAATGCCCGCCCTCATCCATCCTCTACACAGCGTGAAAGCCACAGCACACGCTGCTTATCATGTCATAAATGTCCTCCTTTCTTGTCGTGATCTTTCCCCACAAACTCTGAGAAAATCACATGCTGGAATAAAAGCCTTCCCAAGCCACAAATCAACAAGCTAACCTTTAAGGAAACTGTCATAGGGACTTTATGGCTGCTTGTGGCACACTGAAGAATGACTCGTGATCAATCTTGTGGGGTTTTGAAAGAAAATTAGAACAGAGGCTCACCAGTAGTCATCTAGTTCCAACTGGAAGAGGCTATGGACTGCTTCTTCTGTCATTTGGTCCCTTCCTATAGATTTAAGTTGACACATACTCGAGAATAGGGTTTCTTGCCATTTTATGGTCTATCTGAGAAACAGATTAAAAGTATAGATCCTCTCTCCAAAAAGATGCATAATGTATATACAGAGCAAAAGTTGTCACAAAATTTATAGACACTACCCCTACTTCTCACCATGCCCAGTAATGGAACCCTGGAGAGCCAGGAATTTGCAGTTAAATGTCATCACTCAGAGGAATTGGGTAATGACCCTTTAAGTTGTGACTGCAATTTGAAGAATCTTTTTTGATAACCTTAACTTTTTTTGTAAAGTGGTCATTGATCACTGGTGACTCTGCTCTCAATATAATTGTTTTTGTGCTTTCTTGGTAAAGTTAACTTTAAACTAATTTCTCTCTATGTCTACCTCATGATCTATATAAAGTGATAGAATACTATATATAAAGAGAAAATTACTTAACATTGGGTGTGAAATGGCAAAACAATTAAATGTTTAAGTTGCTTACCTACAGAGTATAATTATGTTTTAAAAATAGTTGTCAAAGAGCATAGAGTCTTGCCCAATGGGATGTCAGTTTTCAACTCTAACTCAGAATGAAAGGCCCTTTAATCTCTGAAAAGATTGGAAACTATTTGGAAATCGGGGAGCTCAGATTAAACCATTTCTTCAATTAAGAAAAAATATATATATATATATAGAGAGAGAGAGAATTTAAACTATGTGCATACAGAGCTTTAGTACAAAAAGAAAAGTAGCCACTAGGTTGGATATTTTGCTCCTGTTAATGTATTTCAACAAAACCTATACTTGGTCTATCACAATATTTATTAACCTTTACTGGCTTTGTTGTTTAATTAGCTGACTTTCCTGCTAAACCATCGGTTTCAAGGAGGTAAGGATCACATATATCATTGTAATGTATGCCTCATTCCATTTATAATATTTATTAGGGAACACATATATTTATTAGTAACAATAAAAAATAGAATTATAAGTATGTGCCAAGCACTGTACTAAGTAAGTACATTCTCACTTATATTTCCTTTCATTGCAATAGGCACAAGAATGTTTTGGTAATCTGAAGTAAATATAATAGCACATAGAGGATCTATGCATTAATATATATTTGTTAACTATATAAATGTATTTATGCACTTTTCAAAATTTATAACAATTTTACTTAGTGATGTTATAGTAATTTAAATAAATTTCAAGCATTTTTTTGGCAATTAGTAATTGGGATACGTATATGGACACTATGTAATTAAGCCTATTGCTGTTGCATAAGACAAACATGAAAGGTACACTAAGTCAAATAGAATATAAGAAAAGAAATCCAGATCTGATTAATCAAAGGCAGAGATTATTCACTTGGTCATATCTTGCTAAGTATTATCACCATTTTATTGATGAGGAGAAGTTGAAAGATTATATCAAATCCTCAGAATATCATTTATAGTTTTGACAAGTAATTTTTTGTTTTGGTTAACTCTACCATAAATTACAGCCATTTCTCAATCTAAATGTAGGTATATTTGTTCATAACCAATCTCCCCATTGTCTTCATGAAACCTCAAGTTAAGAAATGCTCTGTGTGTCATTACAAATGGATGTTGAAATGGGATAGACTCCTTGATAACTGCATTCAGTTTCTGGGCTCCAAATGAATAGAGGTGAGCACCACTTCCAAGAAGGCTATCTTAGGTATGCTTATTTCAGCTTTTCTGTGCCATATAATCCAAGACCTAGAAGATATAGAATATCCCTGTATCTAGAAGAAGCCATCAATTAGCTTTAAGTTGTTTTAATCATCATGGAGATACACATCTGCTAACTTGCTTTATTTCCTCTTCTCACATCAGAAACCACTGAGAGACATGTCTTTTCCTTGCAGACCTACCATTTCTTTCACTTTGGACTTTAAAGCCTATAAATACAAGATAAATCTGACTAAGTACCCTCCAAATAATTCTATTTAAAAATCATGTGAAATATGAGTGCCAAGGTGAGGCCTTTCTGCCTTCAGCACTCAGTCCTAATTCAAACTAAACTCTCCAACTACAACGAGATTTTGTTCACTTGCTCCGCCTGACCTGCCTCTACAACTCTGACTACTTTTTTGTCTTTGGAAAAGCCAAATACATGATGGAAGTATAGGATTCTCTCCAGCCACTGAGAACAGAGCATCACAATTCCAAAAGCCCACCATGACGTTGAGCTAGGGAAGAGAAAGGAGAGAGCCATCTGTATTACAGGGACAAAATTAACCTCACAGAGATCAATAGAAATTATAATTAAGCTGTGGATATTTATCCCTCTCAAAGCCTTCCATTTCTCAAATATTTAAATGATGACTTTGCAGTACGACTTTCACTTCATCAGCGTCTCCACGGAAATTGGAAATTACTGCATGTGATACAATTAAAATGTATATCCACAACCACTCAGAATAATCATGGCTAATTAGAAATTATGAATCATTAAAATGACATGGTTTTCTGTCAATATGTGTGTACAGCACATTCATGTCTTCTAACTTCCCAATCCAATCTCAGTAAACCTAAGGAGGTACATTTGTTTCAATATTTCTATTAAGACCCTCCATTAAGTAAATTACCATTACAGCCAAAGTTTAAAGGTTATCTGGGCTAGCAAACTACTCAGCAGAGCTAATACATACAATTAGCTGTGGTGAGATTTCACATTAAACTTTTCCACTGCTGTTTAGTGAATTTTCAAAAACAAATCATTTATGCAGGCCTATCAAGATTGCTACAGTCCTCCTAAAGGAATTCAGGACATCTTTATCAAAATAAAATCCTAATTTCTATTTTTTCTTGTATCTATCATTAATTTTAAGGTTGACTAAAAAAAATCAACTAAATACTTTAGTATTTCTAAAACAATGTTTGGGATGTTCCATGAGGAGAGTAGAAGTATAAGAAAATTTAAAAAAAGGAAAACAAAGAGAACTGAATTAAAACTGATTTTTTTTGAAAATTCAAAGACTTTGGTTTTCTTTCTTTTTTTAAGTTCAGAATAAATTTAAAGGAAAAAATACCTACCTAAAAATTGTTTCTGTTCAAATAGGCTGCATCCAAGCAATAGTCTCAGCTGACAGTTCTGAATTCATAATCCAAAGAAAAGCTTCAGATACCTCCTTCCCTGAAAGGGTGATAAACACGCTCCAAGGTCTAAGTAGATTATGATTCCAAAACTCTCCAACTAGAGAAGAAAAAACTCGATGTAAGACTACAAAGTTTTAAGTACCTAGTGGGTCGTGAGACTGGACTGAGTCCCAGGAGATGTCTGGTAGTAATTTGCACTTAGATGTGTATGTTTCTAATTATTAGTGTATCCACAGATAGACAAAACCCCATTGCTAGTGCATAAATATTCTCCAGCTGATGCAGAATGGATGCTGCCGTCATTGACATGCTAGTTATTAAGCTGTTGTCTCTTAGCTTTAAATCTGCCCTTCTAGCCTCTTCTTTGTCATGCTGAGGCTGGGACTCTATGAAATACATTTCTGCTTTGCCAGCAGGAACCGTGTTAAGCTTTGCCAACAGGGGCCACTAGAAGGAGACGAGAAGTCTGGAGGATGAAGAAAGGACTTGCTCCTCCTGGTTTTGCATTCTTTTCCTTTCATTGTCCCTTCAGCAAGTGTTCTTCACCCTCAGAGTGGCATCTAGCACCTGTTTCCAGTTTGCATTTTCACATCCAGGAAGGAACCTCATCACGGTCCCTCACAGACACCAGCTCTAGTGGGGCCAATACTCTCTCCTCAGAGGTCCGGCTCCCAGAACTGCAGGTACACCCCTCCAACCTTCTAGGTTCTAATAATTTCACCCTCTTTTTGGGGGGTAAGTGTCCCCCAGACATGGAGGTTCTAGCTGCTTCCTGCAGTTACCAGCTCCGAAATAGCTCTGTGTCACCTTCGTCTTTTACATCTTCCAGTACCTGTTTAACTAATTCTCTACATTCAAAAGTAACTGGTGTTATTTTCTGACTGAACCCTGACTAATACGGTAAGTAAACAACTATTTTAATATTGACGTATGTAGGCTTGCCCTGCATTTCATGATTCTGGCTTGGTGTACACCATGGTGGACTTAAATTGCTTGTCTAGCATTCTTTCCTTTGAAGACCACCCCGTCCTTAATGCTTTGGTCCTGGTGGGAGTAGCGGTGCTGTCAGATATAGTATCCCATCCCATGACAGGTGTGGACTCAGGATCTAGGTTGACTAATCAGATCTCACCCATCTTCTGCTACACAGATTTAGGGGTAGGTATGAGATGTAGGTGGGCCAATCACAGTCTCTCCTGGCACTTTTCTGTTTGAGTTGGTGACATGGTCATATGACGGACAGAAGTTGTGGGAACTAGTTTCAACTTACCCTCTTGCATGGAATTTTTAACTACAGTAGAAGGAAATGAGAGGAGGAAAATATATTTTGAGAGAGAGAGAGAGAAGGCAGAGACAAAAACAGAGAGAGAACAAACTTCATCTGAACCCTCAGATCCAGTTATCACGCCACAGGGACCTACCTACCCAGGCATTTCTGTCACTAGAAAACAAAAGTTGTCTAACTAACGTGCACCAGCAAGAATCATGTGAAGGACTAAATAAACATTAGTATTGGAAGAAAAAGAAAAATACTTTTGCTTAAATGGCCAGAAAATATACATTTCAGATTTACAGAGACGGTAATCAAGCTACTTTCACATTTTTTATTTAAAAGGGAAGCAAAACGTACTACCAGTGTTTAGGAGGCTAGTGTAGTCTTTTTGCTCACAATTGAAATGAGCAGAAAACACTCTCTGCTGGTTATTTATTTTGCATTTATTTGTTTTAGAAGTACATTATTATTTAGTATATGAAAAACTAATTATAAGTCAAAATCCAATCTTGCTTAAGGGCATATCTAAGAGTAACAAATCCTTGGTATCTAGGAGTAACAATCTTTGGTTTGACATGCCTCATATGATACATTACAAACCATGAGAGAATCATATCTTTTCATGGGGCAGTGTTACAAGAGATAGTAAACAAATTAGAACAGCTAAATCAAATTTAAAAAGCACCAAGGTTTAGAAGTCCCCCCCAATACTTGAACTTTTAATATACACTCTGGTCTAGTAAACAGTTATTTCCTGTATACCACTCTTTTTAAAAGCTGATGGCCTGTTTCCTTTCATTTGGCCTAGAGCATCAAAGAGAGTAAGAGAAGTTCAGGATGACTTATGATTTCTCTCCTGGGGTAATGAAGTCTTTTCCTAGTCTCAGAAAGAAACCTGCTCCAATCGTGAGAGAGGCTTCTCCTTCTTAGGGGTATGCAGCCTGATAAGATTTCTATATCATCTCAAAGGGAAAGATTCCAAGAAGTTGGACCTCAGTTCTGCTTGTTGGAAACACAGCGTCCACAAAGTGATTTTTCATCTCATTCTGTCAGCATCCGAAAGTTGCCACTCCAAGACCCTCCCAGGAGGGAGGAGGGATTCTAGCAACCCACACACTTTGTGGGACCTATTATATCCAAATGTCCATTCCAATTCAGTCTCGTTGCTATTGTTTACAAGCTTATTTACACAAACCTTGCAGTGCAATAGATGAAAGTGATGACACATTTCTCAATCTTGGGTTAGAAATGTGAAGATCAGATCCCCGTTTTAGAATGAATTTTATAGTCCTCCCCAACATATTAGCTCTCTCAGATGCTTTTCCTCTTTGAGCATTCACTAAATGTTGGTCCTGCAATTTATTTTGTAATCTCAGCTTAATGAATATTTACATATGAAAGTAGACATCTGTTTTTATCCACACTACTGTGTCATGATCAGGAGGATTTGAAAGCTGCACTCCCGTGCTTATATCTTCTGTCTCTGCTGCCCGTGCCTTCATTCCTCACCCCTCTCCTCCAATACCCACAGACCATAAACAAAAAAACCTAAGATAACTGCACTGAGCTAGCGTGACTGAATCTTACATTTTCAGTTTATGCCGTGGTCATAAAAAATAGGATTTTCCTCTAATCTTAAAGGTATTCATGCCAATTGTCTGTTCTCTAGCCGGGCCATGAATATATGAAATTACTCATAACAGCTGTTTGACTTTAGCTCTTACTTTTTATATTTTTTTCTAGCACTGCAGGAGAGTTGCATCATAGCTTGAACTTACTCTACTGTCGCAACAAAACAGCATTTCCCAATGATTTTGCAATTGACTGAGTGCTTAAATATTTTCTGGTTTTTATTAAAAACTGTTAGGAGCCCCAAGGGGAAAAAGAGTTAACCATCTGTACATGCAGAATCAATTAAATAGGCTATATATTACAGTTATATAAATTTTTCAAGTATCTGAAAATTTGTGACTCATCTTTTTTTTTTTTTTTTTTTTTTGTGAGTCATCTTTTTTATGCACTAGAATTTTTAGCTATCGTTGTTGGGTAGACACAACCATAATCAATTAAACTGAATAGTTCATGCAAAGTGCTTGTTGATACTTGACACATAATGTCTATTAATGTCAATTATTAGTATTATTTACATTGGTAGTCTTCAGGCTATCTTTAAAATGATTAAAAAATATAAAAACTTACAAATAACAAGAAGGGATTTTTTTTTTCATTTCATAATGAACATTTTATACATGAACTGCAGTTTAACTTTCCCACGATACCTTCATAAAGTTAGCATAAACCATTAGCATTATACCAGAACAACTCATTCCGTATAAAAAACAGGAGACATAGCTCAGATAAACCTTCAAGTTTTACAGAATTGATTTTCCATTTTCAAAAGAAGAGTATTTCTTAAGCATTCTGCATTATTTTGCTTATTAAATTGTCTCTTTAATGTAGCAAAATTGCCTTTCTGAAATCCACGCTTAAACATCTGTTATAATGATTAAAGAAGTTTATGTTCTCTCTGAATAACAAAGCATCCACTTACCTGCAACGTTTATGCACACAATATAGTGAGATTATGCAGTTTACTTAGTAGCAGTGATGCTCGATACACATCTCTAGGCATCATTTCTGTGACTGATGCACTAGAAATATATTTAATGTGTAAAATTTTATTGAAAATAATTTAGTTTTACTTGTTTATTACCTCTTTTTAAGATTTAAAGATAATAATAAAGATTTAACAGTAGATAATAAAAATATATAAATAAAGATATAAAGGGGATTTGTATATAGCCAAAAAATGGAATGTTATATTGATTTTGCCAATAATCTTAAAAATTGATTAAACCTATATGTAATGGGGTAGTTACATAAATTTTGAATAAAGAAAACGGAATAAATTTAGTGATAGATTTAGCAGTACTAACAACCTATATTACAAGGAAATTGACACTGTATTATAGTTCCATTGTATTGCAAATATCATGATGTTAAAATATGTGAGTATAAATATTGTCCTATCAGATGTGAAAACGATGTACCTGGGAACTAAGAGAAAAGTGCATGGACATAAGTTATATCAAAGATGAAAATCATTTTTATAAATTATATTCATTTGTTTACTCTGCAACTGGTAAGACATGTTGAGTTTGAAATATATAAGAATATTTTAAAATGCCATACTTTATAAACCTGTAGTTTATTTACACCAGAACATTTTATTTTACAGTAGAACAAAAAGATATTTTAGAGAATAAGCACAATTGATTTCTATTAATAATACTGTTCTCAGAAAATAAGAATGCCCTACTAAAATCGTATACTTCCCTTGTTTAACCTATTGTATAATGATGGATTTATTTAAACTATACTTGAACATGCTTTTATTTTGCAAGACTTTCTATTAGAGTATTGTGCATTTTGATCACATTTGATTGCCACATTCATAAACTACATGAGTGAGCACTTTCCCAGTATATTAATCCAAATATAGATGAGATGTTTGTTCATCTGTATTAATAATATGCATTAATTTCCCTTTTTATCCTATGTAGCTGTCTACCTTAAGCTAGGATAGCTGTTTCCTCACTTACATGAAAATTGAATTCAGCTGGGAATTATGTTGGAAAAATAAGCCATAAAAGAAAAATCCATTTATATGAAATACATAATTCAGTACTTAGAAGTCACGCAAAGCTTTGGGTGGATATAAGCAGATGCCTTTGTTTTTTATTTATTCAAAGCAAAAGAGATCAATAGTGAGAACAGACCTATTCATCTAGTTAATGGGATATTTTCTAACTCAAAATTACAATATATTTTGGGGCTTCAAATATTTTTTAATTAAGTAAAGATTTTAAATATTCCATAAGCAGGAGAAAAGTTAGGATAATTGTATTTACTGTTTACATTTGGATTATTTTGTCATCAAATTTGTGAAAATAATTAACAGCATTGTAGTGGAAAACCACTTATATCTTTGGTTGCATCTTGGGTGTGCTGTGGAGACAATAAAAAAATATGACTTTAATAACTACAGATACACTGACCTAACAGAAATATTTTAGAATTTAATAAGGATCATTTTGAATCACTGCTGTAAAATACAATTTTTTTCTAAAGGGTAAACCAATCTAATTCTAGAGGGTACGAAGGGACTAAATATAAATGCTATAGCCAGTTGCCCAGAAGTGATTAACTTAGAAGAAAATAATTTTTTAAAAAACTATAAGTATTAGTTTCATCAAAAGTTATTATATCAAAAATGATATAATTTTAATCCCTTTTTATGAACCTCTGAGTAGTACAGGAAGGCAGTAGGTCATAATTTAGGATGAAAAAGAATTCAAATCGGGGTTCTACTTCTGTTTCTACCCTATGGAGAACCGGTAGCAAATACTTGGTTCTTAGAATGTAGGAAGGTAAGGATAGGCTATTAAAGAAAAAATGAATAGAAAATATTACGGCAAACATTTCTATTTCTATAGTGTAGTGTCAGTAACATTACCATGAACACAATTTTTTTCATAAAATGATGTAAAAACTATAGATAGTGTATAATAATTGTCTTTACTGGGAATATCATTTCAAAGAAAATAAAACAGAAAGTTAAAGCCCCAAATTATTTTAATTATTCTGTCGATGGACAAAAACTGGTCTAGAGAAACAAATAATTTCCACTCATGACGGTCAGCATTTTACATTTACTCATCAGTATCTCAATAAAAATAACATTGGACTATGCATATAAATATATTTATTGTATGATAACATTTTAGCAAATATATTTTTGTGGAATCCTTAGATGTAGTTTTAAATGTTAAATAGATATCCTTCATGATTCTTCTAGAGAGAAAAATATTTTTAAAACTTTAGCTGGTTCTACTGATATTTTATAGATATTGATAATTGAACGTGTTCTTGTTTTTTAGTGTTATTTTCAAACTTTAGCTGTGTTTTATAATATTTAGATATGGATAACTGACATTTTTAGTGCTTTCTCTTTTTTTAACCTCCAATTTATTGACTTACTAATAGGGTGGACAAGGTTTTAGCTCTCATTCACGGTCCACATTTTATGCACAAACACACATACACAAATGTGCAGACACATGAGCGCATAAAATCCCACAGGTCCTACATCTTACCAAGCGTATTGCATCATTATTCTTTTTGAATAATAATTGGGATTTGTATTATTTCATCTTTGTAAATGCTATTTACAGATATCTACATAGTATATTTATTTTATAATTCCTTTGTTGGAGTTGATAACTGCATTAATTTTCACATACTTAGTCTTCTTATTCATTCTTTAAATCTTTGTCAGAAGTTTAAACGCCTTTAATTCCCCCATGAATTGATCCGTTGTTTTTTTTTCTTGGAGATATTATTCCTTAAAACCTCCATCCTTCCACTCCAATTTGAATTGGTTGATTTTCTGCCCTGATGCATGAGTGTTTTACTGATATTTCTTTTCTATAATTTCCCGGGAACTCCCTGCATCCCTGTCTTGGGTTGAACTACCCATTTCTTATCTTTCTTTTTCTTTAGGAGAAAATCCAACAGGATTATGTTGGAAAAAACAAATGAATCATGAACCCAAATTATGCATAACCGTTTGTCTGGAAAATAGGAAAGCGGCACCATATTACACAGAGTGGCAGTTTAATATACTGGTGATGTTTTCTTTTTTAATTTGATGGCTAAGAATTTGAGGATTATTTAATTATTGATTGTTATACTGTACACATACATGTATATGTTTACTCATCTCTTTTACATATATTTCACAAATTTTAAACAAAATTTGTCAAGCATTTTATCCAGACTACGTCAGAGAAACTGAAACATTAGGGGTTTGGGTAACCTGCACTATATGTACTTTTTTCAGAAATGGAGTGGTTCTCAAACCCTCATCCTATATCTGGAGACTATATCTTCTGGAAATTTACCCAGACAACTTTGGGGAGATAATCTTAAACTTATTAAAATTCTTAACATAAAGTTATTTACTTTGAAAATAAAGTACTTTACAATTTAAATATTTTTTCAAGATTTTTTAAAAAATTAATTAAAATATAGAATCATAGAAAAAAAACAGTATGAAGATCAAGATTTAAAAACGCCTTTCATCTTTGGGTTACAGAGATTTAGACATTTATAATATTTTAAAGGTTATCTTAGTTAGTTTCAGGATATAAATAGAATGCAAAAGAAACTGAAGTAATACTATTTGAAATATGTAAACCACTTAGAAAATAGTTGGATTCAAAAGAGTATGAATAATAAACCATACTAATGTAATACAATAAAAAGTAACCAAGCAGCATGTAGCTTCAGCTGGAATAAACCTTCATGATTTTAACAGAAATATAACTTTGCAAATAATACGGGATTAAATGTGAAGTGTTGCCAACCTTTTTACCCTGCATAAAACATAGCGGTGATTTTGTTAAAAATCATTAATTTATAACATAAGTTTAGTAAACATTGTCTCTAAAATCTCATTCTTGAAGAGATGATATAGGAAATAATTGTGTTGTATATAATTGGGGTACTACTGGCTTACAGAAAATATTTTTGTAAGTACAGTTAGGAGAAAAATAACAAAGTAACTTGAAATTATCAAATGATCTCTTCTATATACTAATGTGTACATGAATTTTATTATATGCTCATACTTGGAAACATGCCATACTATGTATAGAAGCTATAAACTAATACAATTAGGAAAATAATTTACCAATTCTTTTATACAAACATTTTCTGAGTTCATATTATGGACAAATAATAGACTAGTTAATTATTCTAACCTCAATGATTTCATGGAAGCCAAAGGAAGAATCTTTCGAGTTGAAAAAGGCAGCAGCGTCAAATGTAGTAGTAGGACAACAAAAAGAGGATTTTTTAAAAATGACAACTGAATTTGGCAAGTAGATCAGTGATGTCATTGGCCTAAAAGTATCACTGGAGTAGTGAGATAGGAAGCCTGATTTCAGCCTCCTCTTGTTGATGGGAGGAGAGGAAATGAAGACATTGCATGATGACAAGTAGAACTTGAAGGAGCTTAGTCCTGAAGAGACGTAAGCATTAGGAGTCATGAGGGAAGTTTGAGTGTTTTGTTTGTGTGTGTGTATGTATATGTTTTTCAAGTTAGAGAATATTGTAGCTTGTACTATAGACTGAATTGTGCCCCCCCTACTACCAAATTCATATGTTGAAACCCTAACCCCCAATGTGACTTCGTCTGGAGATTGGGTCTTTAGGAAGTAACTTAAAGTTAAATGAGGTCATAGGGTGGAGACCTAACCCAATAGGACCATGGCCTTATAAGAAGAGAGAGAAAAAGAGATCTCTCCCTCTCTCTCCACCATGTGAGGACACAGCAAGAAGTTGGCTGTCTGCAACCCAAGGAGAGAGTACTTATCAAACCCCAGCCCTGCGGGCATGTCAATGAACTTCTAGTCTCTAGAACTTTGAGAAAATAAATTTTGGTTTTTTAAGCCTCCATTCTCTGGCATTTTACTATGTCAGCCCAAGTAGACTAATACAGCATTTTTTCCCTGAATCTAAATCATAGAAATACACAGCTTTTAAAAAAGCATTTTTATTACTGTTAATAATGTTTGATGAAGAATTTTTTTCATTTGTAAAAATGTTATCTGATATATATATATATATTTCTAGCTGTACCATTTATATAACAAATCCATTTACTATTGAGTGGTAACAACTTGAGATTAGGCACTGGATCTCTCTGATCTGTACACCAACCTTTTTCACTACTCAGATGCACGTATATTAGACGCTATGTGCTTAATTATGGGCTGTTGAATTGAGTTTAATGATAAAATTAAAGACCTGTGGTCATTCTGCAGAGTCTCCCAATAAACCTAATAGAAGTATTTTGGTGAGAAGTCAGAAGGTAATAGTTGCTTAAGTAAAAAGGTGTGTGGGGGCTTCCCTGGTGGCGCAGTGGTTAAGAATCCGCCTGCCAATGCAAGGGACACGGGTTCGAGCCCAGGTCTGGGAAGATCCCACATGCCGCGGAGCAACTAGGCCCGTGAGCCACAAGTACTGAGCCTGCGCGTCTGGAGCCTGTGCTCCGCAACAGGAGAGGCCGCGACAGTGAGAGGCCCGCGCACCGCGATGAAGAGTGGCCCCCGCTCGCCGCAACTGGAGAAAGCCCTCGCACAGAAACAAAGACCCAACATAGCCAAAAATAAAATATAAAATTAATTAATTAATTAAAGAAACGTTTAAAAAAAATTAAAAAAAAAAAAAGGTGTGTGTTGTAGAAGAACACGGATATCAGGTTACTGAGAACAAGAGTCTCTACCAAAAATTTTCTTTTACCTCAGTGTGTTGCAGTAATGTTTTTATCCCAGCATTTTCTCTCTAGATCTTGGGATGATCTAATTCTGCCTGTAGAGTTAAGAAAAATTTGCACTATGACAAGACTTTTTTCCTCCTTATAAAAACAAGTGATGTGGTAACTCAAGTTTTCTAAGTATATTTAGTATCAGTATAATTAATTTTCGTTATCCAGGAATGAAATTCAAAAGTTAAGGTTGAGAATGTGTATGAAAAGGCATAGCTCTTTCCTCAAACAATATCCCCAATTTCAAATCAAAAGCCAGCAAGGCAGGAAAGACCAGGAAGTGTATATGAGTTTCCCATGGCTGCTATAACAAATTACCACAAACTTGATGGCTTCAAATAACAGAAATATATTCTTCCACAGTTCTGCAGGCTAGAAATCCTAAATCTAACAGGGCTACTCTCCCTCACAGAGCTCTATGGGAGAATCTGTTATTTACCTCCCAGCTGCTGGTGGTTCCAGGCGTTCCTTAGCTGTGGCCATCATCACTCTAGTCTCTGCCTCCGTGGACATATATTGCCACCTCCTCTTCTCTGTATCCCTTAAAATTCCCTTTGTTTTTCTCTTATAAGTTATATGTAACTGTATTTAGGTCCCACTGGGGTAATACAGGGGAATCTTCTCATCTCAAAATTTTTAATGTAGTTACATTTGCAAAGACCCTTTTTCCAAATAATGTAACACTTGGAAGTTCCAGTGATTAGTACTTGCTATCTTTGTGAGGCCATTGTGCAACCTATTACAAAAGGGACTTTTTTTTTTTTTAATCTTAAAAGGTAAGAACTCTCAAAGAAGGCATGCACGTAGATGTTCACAGTAGTAACAACAAACTGGAAATAATCCAATGCCCATTAGCAGGAGAATGGATAAACTATTATGGTATAGTCATATAATAGACTACTACTCAGCAAAAAAAAGGAGTGAACAATTTGTATACCTGGATGAACCTCATCAGATTACGCTGAGCAAAAGTAGACAGACAACATAAGCTGTCTGTCTTGGAATGGAACGGAATGCTGTATACTTCCATTTATATGAAGTTCAGAAAAAGGCAAAGTAAGTCAATAGACATAGAAATAAGAATAGTAATTAAATTTGAATGGGGGAGCAGAGTAGGGGATTTATAGGAAGTGAGTTTGAGAGAACATTCTAGAATGATAGAAATGTTCTATATTTTGATGGGAGTGTAGATTAAATGGGGATATTCATTTGTCAAAATTTATAAACTGTACTTTTAAGATCTGTGCATTTATCATATGTAATTACACCTCAATAAAAGTAAGGCAAGAGCCAAACTGAGTAGATCTATGGAGAGAAAAAGAACCTATCATCCTACTTCCACTGGCAAAGGAATCTCAGACTCTGTGCCTTTATGGACAACCCCATAGTCCAAACCCCAGACTGTGTTCTCTGGCATATGATTAAAAACAGGATTACTCTATTACAAAACACAACTGAATTTCTCTTATTCAACATTTCACTCTTTTGTTTTTGTCTAAAATTGCCATATCTCCAAAATATTTCAAGAAGGCATGTTCTGTCATTTTTATTGCTGGCAGTTTATAACACTACTGGTTAGCCAGTATATGCCGAGAGCTTAGCTGGTCTATTTACAATTGATTTCAGGCAAACCACAACCTCACCCCCCATAATACCCTGGTAAATTGAGAGTTGACTGTGGTTGTCTCATTTCATCCCTCTCCTCATATTTCCTACAGAATTTACATAAAAATCCTATAGATTTCCACTTCATAAAATTATGCTTTCACATCTCTGTACACAAATTTATACCTCCACTTCTTTCCAGGTCACCTTAGTCCAATGACCCAGAATATGTCTTTCATTTTCTTTCAATTATTTTGGTCATATGATTTTCAATCTGGATTTAACATGTTGTCAAGTGGCCTTTACTTTTTTTCCCCTGGCACTGGTTAAATCAAATTCCTTTGTGTGTACAGGTGCCCTTTTTTTTGGATCTCATTGAAATTGTTATGATTTTTTATCTATATTGGACAAATCAAGGCCTAGAGTCTCTTTTTAAGAAAAAATAAAAATAAAAAGAGGAGAGCTATACTGTTTTGTAAGGAAAAGAGGAAACATCACCAATAACAAAAGAATATTAAAAAACAGAGTATACTGGGTTTTAAAGAAACCATATACAGTGGTAAAATTCAGATAAATATTAGGGAACACAGTTCCAGAAACAGCAAGAGATTGAAAATTATTCCTTTAAATGTGTGGACGGGGTGGGAGATTGGGAGTGAATAGCTAGTAGAAATTTGGTTTGAGTTGCTTACAATAAATGTTTCAGGGAGGATTTGAAGATCCACCACCCCTTTAATTGTAGCAACGTAAAATCTGCGTGAGCTCTGAATTATACACAGAGGAGAATCTACGGGGATTTAGCTTGGGTTAATAAGTGTCAACTTCCTGGGACTATGAAATAAGCTGGAAATAATTTGCTAAGAAGTTTCCTGAATATGAAGTGGCTTTAATAAGATAGTTTGATGAGTAAATGAATCAGAAAATTGAGGGCTAAATTTTCCTTACATTTCATACATATTTGCAGTGATGGTAAGGTCAAAACATTTGGATTATAATTTGAGAACCATCAGCTCTTGAGGTAAAGATTATTAAACCAAGTCATTGTCAGGCACTAACATAAAATCATGAATCCCACTAATTCAAATGCAATTCATGGGTCTAGAGCTCACATTTGAGAAAGGAAAACTAAGCCGCACTGTTATACATATTATGCAAATGTATAGCTCAGCTGCAACATTCTGAGACTGTGAAGTGTGCAGAAAATCATGTCTACTAATAATCAAGTATGCAAATTACTTTTAAGTAAAATCGAATGAATTTAAAGTTCTTTTTATAAAACATCATATACATTTTTTATTGAATAAAATAGGGTTACAAGGAGCACTAGATATTTACACATAATTGGAAGACTCTCTTATCTTTGCCAAGACACTGTGCTGTTAATGATTCCTGTGATCACACATTATTGTAGTGTTTTACTTTCCTGAACATATTTTTTGAATGGCAATATAAGCATATATCCACAGCAAGGTAGTGCCCTTGTGAATGTCATCCATAATAGGTATTATAACAGAAAAAGATTTGACATCATCACATATACTACTTTTATATTATATTTATTCACACATCCAAGTATATGGAGTATTTACTCTGTCCCAAGCACTTTTCTAGGCACCGGGCATAGAGTAGTGAACACGAGAGATAAGCCATGGGCCCTAAATTTTCCACCTGAGCAACCCACCCAAACACACACAAATGTACAAAATATATGAAGTAATGGTTTTCATGAGGATGTTGAAAACCCCACAAATAACATCTTCCTTCTTCCTTTTTAAAAACTATCTTTTGATCTACTTCTATCTGATTATGCTGTGATGATTTAGCCCATCGCCCAGACTAGATACCTCAGAATCATCTTTGATTGCTCATTGTACTGTAATCCAGAAATATAGTTTTTGTTTGTCACATGAATCTGCGTATTATTATCTTCTGTTTTCCTTCCAGATGGCCCTTTGAGTGTGTGAAACTAATCTCTTCACCATGTGTGTCTTTTTCATGCTCTAGCAAAGAATAAGATTTAGAGGTTGCTCACCTAAAATCCAAGTTTATTATCAGATAACCTTACCAGGTACTTACTCTCTAAATACAATCCCTACTCTGATATAGAGTCCTGCCTAAACTCTGGCCCATTTGTCTTCATTCCTGAATGCAAATTTCTACTGGAGGAGTATCAAGCTGAATACTTCCTGGGTGGAAACGCAAGGTCATGAAAAGGAAACTACGTGTTCTAATGTCCGTTTTTACATATTTGAAGGTTTTATTTGGCTCTCCACATGATTTATCTACTGCATAAAAGGAACAACCGAGCAAAGAATGTTTTACATTTTACAAAATAAAATGTTCAGGCCAAGGCATTTTGTAATTTTGAATTTTATTTTGCAAAATATGAAACATTTACTCAGTCTTTCCTTATTGGTGACTTAATCAATTTGACCTTATCAGAGTTCTCTTTTTTCATATTTTATAGTAAAAATTAACAACAGGGGATATTGAGAAGCCTGATAATTTTAAAATCACTGATTAGCATGCTATTAACAGTAATTAAAAATTCAAATGTGTTCTCTCAAACCCTTAGATTTTATAAATTCAAAGCAGTTACACATACATTAAAATAAATTTTTCCACCAAGTTAATTTTCCAACAAATTAATTGACCATTAAAAAAATCATTAATACATTGCAAAATATCAGAGAGTTTCAATTTATCAAAAGTCTATATTGAGCTTCCCTGGTGGCACAGTGGTTGAGAGTCTGCCTACCAATGCAGGGAACACGGGTTCGAGCCCTGGTCTGGGAAGATCCCACATGCCGCGGAGCAACTAGGCCCGTGAGCCACAACTACTGAGCCTGCGCGTCTGGAGCCTGTGCTCCGCAACAAGAGAGGCCATGATAGTGAGAGGCCCGCGCGCTGCGATGAAGAGTGGTCCCCGCTTGCCGCAACTAGAGAAAGCCCTCGCACAGAAACGAAGACCCAACACAGCCAAAAAAATTAATTAATTAATTTAAAAAACAAAACAAAAACAAACAAAAAACATAGCTGTTGCATGTTGGAAAGATCTTTATAAAAAAAAAAGTCTATATTATAGTCAAATTTCATTAAGATAGAAGAGAGTACAGTCTTTCAAACCCGTTCACGTTAACATTTACGTTTTATTTTACTTTCAAACCATAACATTTAAGTAGAGGAAAAGGAGAGGGGCGGAAGATGTTGGTAGTTTTGCAAAAAAGTATCTGTTACTAATACGTATGCAAGCATGTCTGGGAAGAAAACTAATATTACCCTGTGCACTAAACATTATGCACACCAGAAAGTACATATCGAAATAGCAGTAAATAAAGGCTTCCAAGTGAAAATACTGTAATAATTATCAAAACTTTCTGATTTAATTACTAACTGTTACATCAGTTGGGATGCTTTCAACTGTAACTAACAGATAGTCCAACTAAAAATGTCTTCAAAGTTATTAGCTCCCATAACAGGAAGTCAAGAGGAAGGTAGATGTCATGGATTGTTGATTCAGTAGCTTAATGATATCATCAGGAACTCAGTTCTCTCCATCCCTCTGCTCTGCTGTTCACATTGTTGGCTTCCAGGGTATAGCTCAGGGGAAGAGCATTTGACTGCATATTGTTGGCTTCATCTTAAGGCGTTTCCCTTGGGATCATAGAAAGACTCTCAGCAACACATGAAAATATGCTTCCTTACTAACATCTAATGGAAGGGAGCCTCTCCTTCACTCGGGAAGTGTGGTCCTTTCCCTAAGTCTGAACAGCTAGGATTTCAATAACCAGGAGAATGGCCTATATGTGTCGATTTATTTTTACATCATGATTTTTTTTTTTAAATCATGATATTTTAAAGATCATGAAACAGCATTTGAACTGAGGATGGATCCAGTTTCTCCAAAAATGTAATGGGATGAGTAGTTTGTCACCAACATCTGAACAAATCAAGGTTTGGTTATGAAAGAGAAAGTGGGGAATAGATTCGAGCTGGGCAAATAGCCACGCTTTCTACAGCTGTGGGTCTGTCTCCGCTGAGTGCTCTTAAGTACATTCCTCATAGACCCCATTGCAACACCAGCACGAGGGCTTGCACGTGGTTGGTGCTCCACAGATGTTTCATTGTCCTGCCTGATGGGGAATTTGAAGGAAGCATCCCTACGGTAGATAAGAAATGAGGAACAACTGAGGAGTGAAGAGTAAATATTAAAATGCTGGCAAAAATGGACTTGTTATCTTGGATTTAATAATGGCCATGCTGGGCACAATCAAAATGTGTGTGAGAAGCTTAAAAAATGGTGTGGTTCAGTCTCATAGAGGTGCTGTGGACCATAAAACATAATCCATGCAATCAAAAATAATGTCAACATGCATCAAATCCTTTCCTTGTCAAATACCGTGAAGGAATCCTAATCCCTAGAAATACCTCTTAGTTTCCCCCTTGTTTTTCTCTGCCATCCTCAGACTTTATGTACTTTTCCACTCTTTGTGTCTGCCATCAAACTAACTGAACCCTCTGCTCCTTCCTCTAGCCTATGGCACTTTTACTCCATTTCTTCCTATATGGGCCTTTACACATGAAATTCCTATTCATTGTCTAAGAGGTGGGAAGGGCTACCCATTCTTTTACATTAAATATTTTGTGTCCTTATAACAAAAGAATTTAAGGGGAATTGAACTGCAAGAATGTGAATCACCAAAAAATTAGTTCAATCGTCTCAGATCACTAAAAATTTTATCCTGAAACAATGAAAACAGATGAATTTTCTGAAACACTATAAGTACTATGGGATAAAATTATGCAGAATGGACATGATGTCATACGAGTGGAAATTATCTAATTAGCATCCAGATATACATATTCTTATAACTGCAGATTTCGTTGTGCTTTTCCTTTTTAATAACACAATGCTGGCGATGGTGATGTGAGAGCAAGCAGCAAGACAGGTGTTCTCATACACAGCAGCTGCTGAGAGGATGTACTTCCACTTCTCTGAGATAAACTTAAAGAAAAAAATATACACTGCAGAGAAGACCAGTCTGCATTTTTCTCAGTGTCATTCATAAGTATAAATTATTTGAACAATCTAAATACATAATACTGATGAAATAAAAATTTATATTACTCAGCCATAAAAAGAAACGAAATTGAGTTATTTGTAGTGAGGTGGATGGACTTAGAGTCTGTCATACAGAGTGAAGTAAGTCAGAAAGAGAAAAACAAATACAGTATGCTAACACATATATATGGAATCTAAGAAAAAAAAAAAAAAGGTCATGAAGAACCTAGGGGCAAGACGGGAATAAAGACACAGACCTACTAGAGAATGGACTTGAGGATATGGGGAGGGGGAAGGGTAAGTTGGGACAAAATGAGAGAGTGGCATGGACATATATACACTACCAAACGTAAAATAGCCAGTGGGAAGCAACCACATAGCACAGGGAGATCAGCTCTGTGCTTTGTGACCACCTAGAGGGGTGGGATAGGGAGGGTGGGAGGGAGGGAGACGCAAGAGGGAAGAGATATGGGAACATATGTATATGTATAACTGATTCACTTTGTTATAAAGCAGAAAGTAACACACCATTGTAAAGCAATTATACTCCAATAAAGATGTTAAAAAAAAATAAATAGTAAAAAAAAAAAAAAATTTATATTCTAAGGCAAGTTGAGGAAAATTTAAACATAAAAATTTTGTCTTCCTTTTGGCCTCCTCTCTTCCCTCTACTGTGCATTGTGTATCTGTACTATGGATCCACCAAACCTCCCCTTCAACAGAAATACCTGCTCAACCATAAAGAGCAACATTCTCCTAGCGTCAAGATAACTCCTTGGGAAATAACCATTCTTCTTAACCTTGTAAGAGGCCATGATGGCCCATTACCCACTGCTTGCTTTGTATGTATAGATCTGGATTGTGTAAACAGTCAATAATATATCATCTAATGTACAGCCCTCTGTCTCAAAAACTTATATCTGTGCTTTGACCTCTAATGGGTGGAAAAGTTCTCAGAGCTACCTGACAGTCTGTTCTCGGGTTATAACCTTCAATTTGCCTCACATAAAATTTTCCATTTCTTTCTTGGATCAACTGATTAATTTTTTCATCGATAATACAAAGCTAATGATTCAATAAATTCTAGTTCATTTATGAAATAGAATAGAATTTGGCTATTAAAAATGGTACCTATAACTACACTGAGGATGGCACAGCAGGGAGATGAAAATAACCTGCGTTTTTAAAAGCATTGAGCTCTTAACTCAATCTTTAGCAAGCCCTACTGGACTTCCTGTTTTGTGAGCTGATACATTTCCTTTCTTGTCTGAATCAATTTGAATTTGTTAATACTTTCATCTAAAGTATTTTAACTAATTCATAGACCAAATTCAATAGCATATTAGAGAAACAGCACATTGTGACCAACTGATTTATCCAAGAATTTAAGAAAGGTTCAGCATTAAAAAAACAAACAAAAAAAAATATATATATACACACACACATATATATGCGCACACACACACACACACACACACACACACATATATATATATATATAAATTCTTTAGAGTAAATGAGTAAGGGAGAAATGAACATATGATCATCTTCCAACATATTACATGTTTAAGTAATTATTCACGGCCCATTCCTGAATAAAAATTATCATAGTAAGTTACAAATAAAAGCAACATGATAGGGCTTCCCTGGTGGCGCAGTGGTTGAGAATCTGCCTGCCAACGCAGGGGACACGGCTTCGAGCCCTAGTCTGGGAGGATCCCACATGCCGCAGAGCGGCTGGGCCCGTGAGCCACAACTACTGAGCCTGCGCGTCTGGAGCCTGTGCTCCGCAACAAGAGAGGCCACGATAGTGAGAGGCCTGCGCACCGCGATGAAGAGTGGCCCCCGCTTGCCGCAACTAGAGAAAGCCCTCGCACAGAAACGAAGACCCAACACAGCCAAAAATAAATAAATAAATAAATAAACTCCAGTCTCTAAAAAAAAAAAAAAAAAGGAGATATCTACAGCAACTTAGAAATATTTTAAAATATTTTAATAGTTTCTAATTTTCCCATAGTTTCTAATTCTAATACTTGGAAGTTTGGAAATAAAACAAGGATGTCTGCTACCACTTTTACTTTTCAATATTGTCTTTTAGCACCACCACTTAAATCAGTAACTTAAAAAAAATAAATGAGTTCTAAAATTTTTAAAGACTGAGATAAAACTATCATCTTCCCATGATATGATTTTAAGTCAAACAAGAAAAACAAAAACAAGATGAATTACGAAGTACAACTACATGTCTAAATAAAAAAATGCTTAACACAAATACAAACAAAAACATCTGAATCAATTCAGGAAATGTGTTTGGGGTGGGGGAGTGGTGCATTCCCAACAGCAATAAAACTAGAATATTTTTTGTTCTACAGAAAGCATGTTTAAGGTCTATATAAAAAAATAATTATCACTGTTAACATATAGGCCTAAAAAAGGATTGAAAAAAACTGGAAAGATATATCCTGGAAAGGGAAGAATCAACAGTGTAAGGATATCACTTTTCCCAAAATTAACTTTTAAATTAAATGTCTTCCCAATTAAAATCCTTGTCGGAAATTGAAACACTTGATTCTAAAGTTCATCTACTGAAAAGGTGCAAAAACAGTTGGGGTTTTTTTGAAAAAAGTAAATATTAATTGTGTTAAACATCAAAAGTAATAGAAGAGAAATATGTCACCATGTTAAAAGTAATAATCACGAGTAGCAGGAGGATAAAGGAGCCTCTTCTTTTCTTAAACAGATTTAGATTTTCTCTAGTAGATGCAACTTCTATTTTCATTTAAAATATTAATAAGTATCTTTATTTTCTGAAATAAAAAAATACAGATTCTACAAATTGACGAAAGGGCTTAATATAATCACAAAACAATTTTACAATGAATTGTTACTGTAAAAGATTATGAAGCATTAAAACTAGGTACTATATTTAGAGCACCTACTCTGTGTCAGACATGTCCTTATATTGATACAGTGCTTCCACTGACATTACAATGTTGATAGTAACTTTTTCCATATGGAAGAAAATTATAGATTTTCCTATTGAGTGATTAAGTTTATCGGAAGTTATATCAAAACCCATCCACATTAGTGAATAATAAGTGCTCTCTTTGAAAGTGCAGCTTTACATAAAGAATTATTCAGAATTTATTCACATCTGTCTTGAACTCTACAAGCATTTCATATTTGGACAATTTGTATAAATCAAAATAAATCAAGAAATTAATTCAGAATGATGTCATATTTAATGAGAAAGTTTACTCATATTATTTAAATGCTCCCTCTGTTTTCTATTACTGTGAAACCTTCAAATATTTTTGCTCACTAAACACTTTTGGACCATATTTTATTACTAAGAATTTCAAAATAAATCGTATTATGGAGACATAAATAAAAGTAAGAAATCATTTTTTCATCTTTACCACAAAATTTTATAGAAACAAACGAGTAAAGAAAGACATTTTATCATATGGCGATAAGAAATGAGACTTTTTTTTAAGGAGGCAAAGCTATAAGGCAAAGAGTTATAAAATCTGCAGGTTTTAAAGATGTAATATGTTAACAGAATAAACATAAGACTAAAGCTAAAATAAACAGAGGCAAGGAGATATGAATAATAGGCAGGGGACACTGAACTATTCAGATAATTAGGGCTAATCTATTTATTTTTTCCTAATTATATCTCAATCTGACCTCAGGGTCTGGTCAGATTCCCTTGACAGGCTATTACATTTGTTTTCAGATATTCCAAAGGGCATCAGGGGTTTCTAAAATCACTGGAGAACAATGTCAATATCAAGTACCAGTAGAATCTATCATAGCTGAATCATGTCACAAGATTTAGGAAACAAGATGCTGAAAAGAATGTTGAAATAGGCAGCAAGTAGGATCAAATGCTCAGACCGAATAATCCCTAATTTCACCCAAAGGTCCCAAGTGGAGACGAGTATATCCCGGGTAGAACCAACAGTCTCCTAAAACCTGATCCAGAACCAAAGTTGTATAAGGCAGAAACCTCAAATATATTTATCTCAAGACATGAAACTAAATAACAGGAACATAAACCCGGGTCTAGAGAATCTCTCGCTCTCATTTTTTAAATACTTTTGGGGATTACATATTTGACCTACGGTTAAAAATACCTCTTTTTCCTTTCCATAGTTCCATCAGGGAAAGAAAATAAATCAGGTGAGAACCCACATATATTTCAGCCACCAATTATGAGGGCTCCTCTGAGAAACTGTGAATAAATCATTTGTTGTGATTATATAGTTCCTAATTGACAGAGTTTTAACAGAATACTGTTGTGGGGTAGATACCATAAAATACCTAAATCTGTTCATACGGTCAAACATTCATTCATTCATTTCCTCATTAGCTCAACGAGTATTTTTCAGGCACTTCAGGTACCATGCTTGGTTCTGGGAATACAACTGAGAACAAGAAAGTATTGATAATATTGCTCCTCAGAGAGAATCTAGTGGCAGTTTCCAAGAGTAAGTAAGCAATCAGAATCAAACAATGATAACTGTAATGACCTGAGACTACCAACCTCAGACCTAGTCTCTTTCTAGAAGAGTTGACGAGTGATGTAAAACCTGTGATCTGAAAGTTAACGACCCTCTGCCAGGTAAAATGTGTTTTCACGTGTGATGGGGGTTAGAGTAGACAAAAGGGTATGTCATCAGAGGTATTCGGAGGCAGAATAAAGGTCATGTCTAAAGTTCGAGAGGTAAAAGAGGATGTGGCTTGTTTGCGGGACTGAAATTCTTCACTCTGGCTGGATCTCAGAGTTTGATATGAGTGGATAGAATTTAATCTGAAGAGAGACTTGCCTGGCAGTCCAGTGGTTAATACTCCCAGCTTCCACTGTAGGGGATGTGGATTCGATCCCAGGTTGGGGAACTAAGATCCCGCATGACACTGGGTACAGCCAAAAAATTTTTTAAAATCAATAAATAAAAAGGAATTTAATCTGAAAAGGAAAATAAAGGTCAGATGCAAAGGGTTTGTACACCCCTTTTGTACACCTTGCGCACCTCAAGAGTTTGGACTTTTGAGATCAGTGGGAAGCCATGGAAAAGTCTACCGTCAGGGACTGCTATGATCCATTTCACATTTTAGAGCAATTGCTCTGGCTGCAGCATCGTAGATCATCTTCAGGCAGACAAGGTTGGAGTCAGGAAGTCCAATGGGAGGGCAGTAGTAACATAGTAAGTGCAGTAGTAACGAAGAAAATGTAGTCATTGTAGTAATGTGGAGGGCAGTGGGTGCTCAGTCACTATTACAGTTGCTACAACTGGCTGTGAATGTGGCCAGCAATAGGAAATAATTATTGTACCTTCTTCTTTCAGTGGATTATTCCCTGTTTGATCAGTTATCAGCCATTTAATGGTCTTCTAACTGGTTTCCCACATTCATCTACTCTGGCCACCACTTCATTAACACAGAAGTCAGAGTTACATTTAAAAAATAACATTGCTTTACTCCTTTATTTACTGTCATCCCATTACTCTTGGGGTAAATACAATTCTTAACATGCCCTTCTGTCTGCTGGACCACACCTAGCTCTGACATTATCATTTATAATCTGCCCTCAATACACCAACCACATTAACTTTCCTACAGCCATTCTTACCCACTGGATTAGTTCTTCTCCCTTAAACAGTCTCATATCATTTGTCTTCCCTTCTTTTTACCAAATGGTATTATGAGTAACGATTGGCACTTCAAAATGTAGCAGAAATATATGGAAATACATATAGAAAAATAATGGACTGAACTGATAGGAACCCCCCTTTTTTTTTACAAACACACCAAAATGGTGGATAAACATATCAAAAAATGTTTAATTGCACAAACAACCTCAAAAGAAGGAAAGGTAAATCCTTAGGTATCAATGCTGAAGAAGAAAACCTTAAAGCCAGAGCAATAAGCAGAAACTCACACTGTTGCAGCTACTGTGATATTTTTTACTCAAGTTTAGTCTTTCATACCCATAAGTGAATGCCATCAGAAGACAATCACAGCCAAAAATTATTTTTGTACATAAAGACTAAAGTTGCAAAAAAGTTGCTCCAATTCTGAAAAGAGAACCAGAAAAAGACTGAAAAGTTAATGGGAAAACTTTTATTTCTTCCTAGGGCCTAAGTAGGGGGAAAAAAGTCACCTGTGGAAAATAAAAACAAAACACCTAACTCCTTCTAAGCTAAGTATTGAAACTGAATTTTCATTTTTATCATGGTGCTGTAATCCCAAGCCAAGAAATTAACACAAAAATTAGTTTAGGACCTCTTAGGCCACCACAGAAATCCATACAAAAACCTCATTTGGGGACATTTGCAAAATCTAGGACACATGGGACTCTTATGAAATAAACACACGCTTATTACAGATTTAGTTTATGTATATCCTACATTCAGTTTGGCCTCTCTGCTACTCAGGCCTCAGTTGATTGCCTCAATTCCTGGATGAATAACCCTAATGATGACTTATACAGTTATAGTGAAAAATCCCTGCCACCTGCTAAAGATGTCATGCACACCACATAGACCAAAGATGACATGCACACAACACCAATGAAAAAGGAAAGCCTATCACAGCAGCACATGGTCTGAATGGACCTGTGGAAACTCTGCCTATGTGCAAGGAACATCTTCCCCTGGGAGAAGACTTTTGATCAGTTAGAGAGAGGAGACACAAAGAAGACATCAAGTAAATTGATCTCTCTTAATCATTTCACCAGTGTCCTCTTCCAAATGCATTGTTTCATAAAGGCTTTCTAGAGAGATTATGTGTGACTAAGCACCAGCTCTGTTTTGTCTGCAACGCTGTGGACAGCTCAGTAATGCTTTATCTAGCATTTGCTCCCATTCCTTTCTTGGCTCACTTTAATCTTTTCTTCACTCCTCCTTCCCCAGATTTTTTATCCTCCAATATAATGTTAGCATGATAAAGGTAAAGAAATAAAAAAGAAAGGAGAACAAGTAAAAGATATTGAGAACAGAACAAGAAGTCTCAAAAATAAGTCTACAGGTATTTTGGAATAAGAAATTAGAGAAAGAGAGAAAAGGCAAAATTTGAAGTGATAAAGGTTGAGCATTTTTCGCAATTGAAGAAAGCCATTGCTCTTCAGGTAGAGAAAGCACACTAACACTCACCACCATAGTAAATTATGATGAAATTGAAGAAGCTGAAAGACAAAGAGGAAATATTGAAAGCAGCAAGAAAAACAAAAAAGACAAATTGTAGACAAAGGAATAACTATTCAATGTACAGAAGACTTCACATTAGCAAGATTGACATCAGAAAACAATAGAATAATATCTTATCAAGTTGAGAGAAAATAAATGTCAACCATGAATAATACACCCAAACTATTGTTTAAGAGTCATATTCAGACAGATTTTTAAAATTTATCATCCATAACCCTTGCCGAAAGAACTTCTGTAATACTAAGATAGGCTAATAAGAAAGAAGGAAACAACCCAGAGTTGAAAAGTTGTTGGAAAAAGCAATAGCATGCAAGGAAATTAGTGTGTTGTTATGTTTTTAGAAGACATCAATTATAAATAACAATAATAACTGTAAATAATAAAGGTAATAGTAGTTTGGGGGGATTTTAAAATGTAGAATAGAAAATAATAAGGAAAGAGTAGAGGTAAGAAAATTTGAGATAATAAATTCTGGCAACAACTGATAAAATAAATTAGGCAAGTTATAAATTTAAAGTAAGCAGGAATAACAGAAGTATAATGAATATATAGTCTAAGATAATAGAAAAGTAAAAAGAATTTAAAAACCCTATCAATATACTAGAAGGCAAAAAAATCAGAAAAAAGATATTAAAGGAAAAGCACAGTACATTTTTAAAATATCAGTATAATGTCAAAAACATCAGTATCACAATTAATGTAAAAAACTTAGATACACCATTAAAACATAGAGTTTCTACAAATAGATATAACCAAAATCTGGGTATAGGTTATTTGCACATACCTATTGATACATCTACATGTAGATTTACACCTAAGCATTATAATAAAAGAGAAAAAAATTGAAAGTAAAAATTTTGTACAAATACAGTAAGTAATCACTAATCAAGTAAGGATGGTATTAATATAAAAATATTAATATCAGACAAAATACTTTGGGGCAAAATGCATCATTAATAATAAAGCATAATTTCCAATTAATTTAGGTATCAGAGAGCCTCCCATCAAGCCTCTTAGATAGCCTCAACCACCAGAGGGCAGAGAGCAGAAGCAAGAAAAACTACAATCCTGCAGCCTGTGGACCAAAAACCACAGTTACAGAAAGATAGAGAAGATG
The DNA here is from genome assembly GCF_028021215.1 of Eschrichtius robustus. Classification (NCBI taxonomy): domain Eukaryota; kingdom Metazoa; phylum Chordata; class Mammalia; order Artiodactyla; family Eschrichtiidae; genus Eschrichtius; species Eschrichtius robustus. The sequence goes on along the minus strand of NC_090829.1, from coordinate 115,427,001 downwards.
AAAAGGCAGAGGGCTATGTACCAGATGAAGGAACAAGAAAAAACCCCAGAAAAACAACTAAATGAAGTGGAGATAGGCAACCTTCCAGAAAAAGAATTCAGAATAATGATAGTGAAGATGATCCAGGACCTCGGAATAAGAATGGAGGCAAAGATTGAGAAGATGCAAGAAATGATTAACAAAGACCTAGAAGAATTAAAGAACAAACAAACAGAGATGACCAATACAATAACTGAAATGAAAACTACACTAGAAGGAATCAATAGCAGAATAACTGAGGCAGAAGAACGGATAAGTGACCTGGAAGACAGAATGGTGGAATTCACTGCTGCGGAACAGACTAAAGAAAAAAGAATGAAAAGAAATGAAGACAGCCTAAGAGACCTCTGGGACAACATTAAACGCAACAACATTCGCATTATAGGGGTCCCAGAAGGAGAAGAGAGAGAGAAAGGACCAGAGAAAATATTTGAAGAGATTATGGTCGAAAACTTCCCTAACATGGGAAAGGAAATAGCCACCCAAGTCCAGGAAGCGCAGAGAGTCCCATACAGGATAAACCCAAGGAGAAACACGCCGAGACACATAGTAATCAAAGTGGCAAAAATTAAAGACAAAGAAAAATTATTGAAAGCAGCAAGGGAAAAACGACAAATAACATACAAGGGAACCCCCATAAGGTTAACAGCTGATTTCTCAGCAGAAACTCTGCAAGCCAGAAGGGAGTGGCATGATATACTTAAAGCGATGAAAGGGAAGAACCTACAACCAAGATTACTCTACCCGGCAAGGATCTCATTTAGATTTGATGGAGAAATCAAAAGCTTTACAGACAAGCAAAAGCTACGAGAATTCAGCACCACCAAACCAGCTCTACAACAAATGCTAAAGGAACTTCTCTAAGTGGGAAACACAAGAGAAGAAAAGGACCTACAAAAACAAACCCAAAACAATTAAGAAAATGGTCATAGGAACATACATATCGATAATTACCTTAAACGTGAATGGATTAAATGCCCCAACCAAAAGACATAGACTGGCTGAATGGATACAAAAACAAGACCCATATATATGCTGTCTACAAGAGACCCACTTTAGACCTAGGGACACATACAGACTGAAAGTGAGGGGATGGAAAAAGATATTCCATGCAAATGGAAATCAAAAGAAAGCTGGAGTAGCTATACTCATATCAGATAAAATAGACTTTAAAATAAAGAATGTTACAAGAGACAAGAAAGGACACTACATAATGATCCAGGGATCAATCCAAGAAGAAGATATAACAATTATAAATATATATGCACCCAACATAGGAGCACCTCAATACATAAGGCAACTGCTAACAGCTATAAAAGAGGAAATCGACAGTAACACAATAATAGTGGGGGACTTTAACACTTTACTTACACCAATGGACAGATCATCCAAAATGAAAATAAACAAGGAAACAGAAGCTTTAAATGACACAATAGACCAGACAGATTTAATTGATATATATAGGACATTCCATCCAAAAACAGCAGATTACACGTTCTTCTCAAGTGCGCACGGAACATTCTCCAGGATAGATCACATCTTGGGTCACAAATCACGCCTCAGTAAATTTAAGAAAATTGGAATCATATCAAGCATCTTTTCTGACCACAACGCTATGAGATTAGAAATGAATTACAGGGAAAAAAACGTAAAAAGGACAAACACATGGAGGCTAAACAATACGTTACTAAATAACCAAGAGATCACTGAAGAAATCAAAGAGGAAATAAAAAAATACCTAGAGACAAATGACAATGAAAACACGACGACCCAAAACCTATGGGATGCAGCAAAAGCGGTTCTAAGAGGGAAGTTTATAGCTATACAAGCCTACCTAAAGAAACAAGAAAAATCTCAAGTAAACAATCTAACCTTACACCTAAAGAAACTAGAGAAAGAAGAACAAACAAAACCCAAAGTTAGCAGAAGGAAAGAAATCATAAAGATCAGAGCAGAAATAAATGAAATAGAAACAAAGAAAACAATAGCAAAGATCAATAAAACTAAAAGTTGGTTCTTTGAGAAGATAAACAAAATTGATAAGCCATTAGCCAGACTCATCAAGAAAAAGAGGGAGAGGACTCAAATCAATAAAATCAGAAATGAAAAAGGAGAAGTTACAACAGACACCGCAGAAATACAAAGCATCCTAAGAGACTACTACAAGCAACTTTATGCCAACAAAATGGACAACCTGGAAGAAATGGACAAATTCTTAGAAAGGTATAACCTTCCAAGACTGAATCAGGAAGAAATAGAAAATATGAACAGACCAATCACAAGTAATGAAATTGAAACTGTGATTAAATATCTTCCAATAAACAAAAGTCCAGGACCAGATGGCTTCACAGGTGAATTCTATCAAACATTTAGAGAAGAGCTAACACCCATCCTTCTCAAACTCTTCCAAAAAATTGCAGAGGAAGGAACACTCCCAAACTCATTCTATGAGGCCACCATCACCCTGATACCAAAACCAGACAAAGACACTACAAAAAAAGAAAATTACAGACCAATATCACTGATGAATATAGATGCACAAATCCTCAACAAAATACTAGCAAACAGAATCCAACAACACATTAAAAGGATCATACACCACGATCAAGTGGGATTTATCCCAGGGATGCAAGGATTCTTCAATATACGCAAATCAATCAATGGGATACACCATATTAACAAATTGAAGAATAAAAACCATATGATCATCTCAATAGATGCAGAAAAAGCTTTTGACAAAATTCAACACCCATTTCTGATAAAAACTCTCCAGAAAGTGGGCATAGAGGGAACCTACCTCAACATAATAAAGGCCATATATGACAAACCCACAGCAAACATCATTCTCAATGGTGAAAAACTGAAAGCATTTCCTCTAAGATCAGGAACGAGACAAGGATGTCCACTCTCACCACTATTATTCAACATAGTTCTGGAAGTCCTAGCCACGGCAATCAGAGAAGAAAAAGAAATAAAAGGAATACAAATTGGAAAAGAAGAAGTAAAACTGTCACTGTTTGCGGATGACATGATACTATACATAGGGAATCCTAAAACTGCCACCAGAAAACTGCTAGAGCTAATTAATGAATATGGTAAAGTTGCAGGATACAAAATTAATGCACAGAAATCTCTTGCATTCCTATACACTAATGATGAAAAATCTGAAAGAGAAATTATGGAAACACTCCCATTTACCATTGCAACAAAATGAATAAAATACCTAGGAATAAACCTACCGAGGGAGACAAAAGACCTGTATGCAGAAAACTATAAGACACTGATGAAAGAAATTAAAGATGATACCAACAGATGGAGAGATATACCATGTTCTTGGATTGGAAGAATCAACATTGTGAAAATGAGTATACTACCCAAAGCAATCTACAGATTCAATGCAATCCCTATCAAATTACCAATGGCATTTTTTACGGAGCTAGAACAAATCATCTTAAAATTTGTATGGAGACACAAAAGACCCCGAATAGCCAAAGCAGTCTTGAGGGAAAAAAATGGAGCTGGAGGAATCAGACTCCCTGACTTCAGACTCTACTACAAAGCTACAGTAATCAAGACAATATGGTACTGGCACAAAAACAGAAACATAGATCAATGGAACAAGATAGAAAGCCCAGAGATTAACCCACGCACCTATGGTCAACTAATCTATGACAAAGGAGGCAAAGATATACAATGGAGAAAAGACAGTCTCTTCAATAAGTGGTGCTGGGAAAACTGGACAGCTACATGTAAAAAAATGAAATTAGAATACTCCCCAACACCATACACAAAAATAAACTCAAAATGGATTCGAGACCTAAATATAAGACTGGACACTATAAAACTCTTAGAGGAAAACATAGGAAGAACACTCTTTGACATAAATCACAGCAAGATCTTTTTTGATCCACCTCCTAGAGTAATGGAAATAAAAACAAAAATAAACAAGTGGGACCTAATGAAACTTCAAAGCTTTTGCACAGCAAAGGAAACCATAAACAAGACGAAAAGACAACCCTCAGAATGGGAGAAAATATTCGCAACCGAATCAACGGACAAAGGATTAATCTCCAAAATATATAAACAGATCATGCAGCTCAATATTAAAGAAACAAACAACCCAATCCAAAAATGGGCAGAAGACCTAAATAGACATTTCTCCAAAGAAGACATACAGACGGCCACGAAGCACATGAAAAGATGCTCAACATCACTAATTATTAGAGAAATGCAAATCAAAACCACAATGAGGTATCACCTCACTCCTGTTAGAATGGGCATCATCAGAAAATCTACAAACAACAAATGCTGGAGAGGGTGTGGAGAAAAGGGAACCCTCTTGCACTGTTGGTGGGAATGTAAATTGATACAGCCACTATGGAGAACAATATGGAGGTTCCTTAAAAAACTAAAAATAGAATTACCATATGACCCAGCAGTCCCACTACTGGGCATATACCCAGAGCAAACCGTAATTCAAAAAGACACATGCACCCGAATGTTCATTGCAGCACTATTTACAATAGCCAGGTCATGGAAGCAACCTAAATGCCCATCAGCAGACGAATGGATAAAGAAGTGTGGTACATATATACAATGGAATATTACTCAGCCATAAAAAGGAACGAAATTGAGTCATTTGTTGAGACGTGGATGGATCTAGAGACTGTCATACAGAGTGAAGTAAGTCAGAAAGAGAAAAACAAATATCGTATATTAATGCATGTATGTGGAACCTAGAAAAATGGTACAGATGAGCCAGTTTGCAGGGCAGAAGTTGAGACACAGATGTAGAGAATGGACATATGGACACCAAGGGGGGAAAACTGCGGTGAGGTGGGGATGGTGGTGTGCTGAATTGGGCGATTGGGATTGACATGTATACAGCGATGTGTATAAAATTGATGCCTAATAAAAAAAAAAAAAAAAAAAAAAATTTAGGTATCAATCCACTAAGACAATTTTATACTTCTGAATGTGTATTTACCTAACATTATTGTCTCAACCTATATGGGTGTTTATATATAGTATAAATACATATACTATGTTTATATATAATATACATATAACATATTTCATAAACATACAGTGTAAAAATAAATGTACACAGAGATATATGAACCTACACAAGGCTAGAGTTGAGACATATCTAGAAAACTCAGCCCAAGAATTCATGAACATTCTTTAAGTACATGCCTGAAATATTTATAAATTATGACAAGATAGCCACTCAAAGGAGAATAGCTATTTCCATGGATATGATAGAAGTGAGCTGAAAGGAGAGGAAAAGAGGGGATCGATGAACCAAAAGATGCTGTGCAAAGTGTTATGGAGAAAATAAACTGGAAGACAGAAGGATGAGCCATATGTATTCTTTTTGTTAGAATTTGATTATTCATTTAGAATTCACATTAATTATAAAAATAATAAAATGCGTTGTATAAATTGTCAAGGAACTATTTTATTATTATCAAAGTTAATTTACTTTGAAATGAGTTGCAGAAATAATAAGGTGAAATTTGTATAAGCACTGTGTACTCTTCTGTTCTGTGTGCTTCCTGAAGTACAATGTACAAAAAGAACACCCAAGTCATCTCGGCGTGTCTTTTAAAAGTTAGCTTTATAGTTGAGAAAACACAAACACACACAGGAAAAAAGTAATTGTTCTAAAATATCACGTTTGAATGTTTCCAACAATTCTATGAATTGATTTTCAATTTCATGGTGTTTTTATTTGTAATGCACCTTCAAAAATGCAATCATGTGCATATATTTTATTGAGCAGGTATGTAATACAGGTTAAAGCACCCAGATATAGTCAACTGATTATCTGTCCTATTAGAACACATGTTTCCTGTCTGCCCCTCTTAAATCCTACTGATGTATCATACATTAAAAATTATGGGGCTTCCCTGGTGGCGCAGTGGTTGAGAGTCTGCCTGCCAATGCAGGGGACACGGGTTCGAGCCCTGGTCTGGGAAGATCCCACATGCCGCGGAGCAACTAAGCCCGTGAGCCACAACTGCTGAGCCTGCGCGTCTGGAGCCTGTGCTCCGCAACGAGAGAGGCCGCGGTGGTGAGAGGCGCGCGCACCGCGATGAAGAGTGGCCCCCGCTCGCCGCAACTAGAGAAAGCCCTCGCACAGAAACGAAGACCCAACACAGCCAAAAATAAAAAATTATGGAGCAACACTGCTATATTTAAAATAGAAAATCATCAAGGAGCTACTGTAAAAAAAAAATTATGGCGCAAATGAAGGCATTCATCTGAATCATTCTCGCAAAAAAGTTACTTTTTTCCTGGAATACTGGGTGGGCCAATATAATATCATTAATTTCTATAAGTTCCGAATATTTGAGAAAGATCTATTCATGTTTGCCCCTAGAGAGTCAATTAGGAAAATGAGCCTGTACACAAATTAATACTGTAAATAAATGGAATGTGGCCTGCCTGAGCTAAGGGCAAATAGCAGCTCTCATATATTTGTAAACTCAACTGAGACAGAATATTTCTGTAGACTTAAGGAAAATATTATCAGAATATATATTAATACATTATATTATTCATATATTATTTATACAATAATAAAGAATATTTAGTCACCAAGAACTATCTCCATTCATTTACTCTATCTTTAATACTTTATTTTATTTGTATGTATTAGTATTTCATAGACTATAATAAAATGTCAGTGTCCTGAAAATAAATTGTAGGCATTATTACTCATCTTTTAATTTTTTTTTTAATTAATCAATTTATTTATTTATATTTTTGGCTGTGTTGGATCTTCGTTTCTGTGCGAGGGCTTTCTCTAGTTGCGGCGAGCGGGGGCCACTCTTCATCGCGGTGCGCGGGCCTCTCACCGCCGAGGCCTCTCTCGTTGCGGAGCACAGGTTCCAGACGCGTAGGCTCAGCAGTTGTGGCTCACGGGCCCAGTTGCTCCGCGGCATGTGGGATCTTCCCAGACCAGGGCTCGAACCCGTGTCCCCTGCATTGGCAGGCAGATTCTCAACCACTGCGCCACCAGGGAAGCCCCATCTTTTAATTTTTAATGTCAGAAGGTTTATTGTCAAATTGGTTGGTAACCTAATAAACGAATAAATAATTTCTTCTGAAATTAATTAATTTAAGTGGAACTAACTAGCTCATATAATCCAAGTTGAATTGTATATGCCTACTGCATGAAGTTCTAAACCCCTAAGGCAGCTATCTAAAAGCCCTGGTTTCTCTCTCCAGACCTCCTTTTACCATCCTTCTATGTATCTTCTCTCTCTCATCCGTCTACCTTTTGACTAATCTGCTTACCTAGCTGTATCCCACTGACTGCCAATCAGTTCTATCACTAGCCCCAGTCCATTTGTGAAAAAAGTCCAATTCAGAGACGTTAAGTAACTTGATTAATGTCACACAGCTAATAAGCAGGAAAGCCAAGAGTGGATCTCAGAAATGTCCAACTCCAAATCCATAATTTCAGTCCCTGCACTGTACTGCTACTGTGTGTCCTCTGACATAGAAGTCATACAAATATTTCAGATTCTCTGGTAAATTTCCAATTTCTATTCTTGTTCAGCCTGTTCTACATGCTCAGAAAAGGCATCGGTCTTTTGAATTTTACAGATTCTTCATATCTTGTTAAAATGAGTTAATGTTCACAAAGCTTTTCCCAATTCTTCTTAGTATAACATGCTGAAGACATGAAAACACAAAGAATAGACTATGGATTTTGTTCAGCTTGAATACTAATTTTGACTATATTTTTGAAGATTAAAACTTCCTTTTCCTAACAATTTTAAAATTAAAAAATATATTGACACTGTGAATATTTGTGTAATTTAAAGAGTAATTTATACAGTATCTAGATCAGAACGCAAATATCTTTACTATAGGTGTAGAATTGGAGAGCAGGGAGGGAAGAGAATCTGCATATACCCTGTGGTAACTGCAGGAGCGGAGTGGAGGCAAGGGTTATATTTGCAAAGAAGTTGGGGGTGGAGGGAGGTTTGGAGGGAAAATAGGAAAGAGATTTAGACATGGTTCTCAGATCCCAGGACACCAGGTTTAGACTATCATGAAGGAGGGGGTAGAAGCTCCTTTATCCTCTCAGATGAAAACTGAATTCACTGGAGCAGAAAAGACTCAGTGGGCATGAGTTGATTTTTGAATAAGAAGAATAATTTTAGGTTGAAACTTGTTTTATCTTTCTATCCACGTCTGAGGCAACTGGACACAGTGTTCTCAAAAACAAGAGGTGTGAGAAACTGAAAAAAAATTGATAAATATAAATGCTGTAACATTTGAAATATTATTTAAAAAATCAAGAACTTCTATTTCCATTATAGGGAGCCCAAGCATTATTCTAACACAGGTGGAAATAGACCCTTCTTTTGTTTTAGTGAGAGAAACACAGTCAGTGACAAAGGTAGGCAGATCACTACCAGTAATAATGAAAGAGGTCACACCACTGTGACAGCAAAACATCCCAAGATGGGGCAACAAAGTGGGAAAGTGGGAAGTGGCAACAAAGTGGGAAGTGGCAGCAAAGCAGCAGAGCTTGGTGGTGACGTAGCAGAAGAAATTGATCCCACAGGGTTACAGAAGCAAACAACCAAGGCTGCTAAGGAGAACCAGCCACTCACCCAATTCCCTGCCAGGAAATGGGAGGAACTATGGGAAGAACTTGGAATCCTAACAATTCTGCTTGGCAAAACACAGACAGAGTATGTCTGGTGGTGTTATTCTTGTTGTGATCATGCCTTCCTCGTTGTCCTCTTGGCTAATGCAAAAGCATGTGCTACGCAACATAAGATAAACATTAAACATTTAACATCACCTTCTAAGTGGCATTTAAAAATATAGCACCACCTGCCTCTGTTTCCAGAGCTAGTCTCATTGGGTAGGGAGAGGTCATAATTAAATTTTCATCTTGGGTGAATATTGTGCCCTAGATGTTTGCAAGCAGGTCTAATGGGATTGTGAAGAACTTCAGGTGCATGTTATCAATCTTTAGAAGAGCTGGTTCATTTCAGACTACACACTAGCATCTACCCCTTGCCTGTGTACCTGTTTGGTTAGTTATTTCTCTCCATTACACTATAAATCCCACAAAGTAACCCTGCAGCATTTTCTTTGCAAAATAAAGCATTATCCTTTGTCAACGGAGTGCATAATTGCAACAAAACAACAGTTCAAAACTGCTTACAATTGGTTTTTTACATTTGACAAACACAGAAGAGAATAATTGCCTAAAGACAGTGTGTAACCTTGATTTAAATGACTTATTATGCACACTTCGCATATATGCAGCGAAAATAAACTTCCTCATTCAAAACAAGTTTCCCCTGCTGACAAATGAATTTGTTTAGGTTGAAAACAGTATACATTGATAATTCCCTTGTCTGTTTTATAACTTCGTGGATCTTACATCCACTCCCTTTTTACCTCATTGTCCTTTTTTTAATCCAAGAGATTGTTGTTCATCTATGTTAACTTTTTTTTTTTTTTAAGTCTTTTTTTTTTTTTTAATTTATTTATTTATTTATTTTTGGCTGTGTTGTGTCTTCGTTTCTGTGCGAGGGCTTTCTCTAGTTGCGGCAAGTGGGGGCCACTCTTCATCGCAGTGCGCGGGCCTCTCACTGTCGTGGCCTCTCTTGTTGCGGAGCACAGGCTCCAGACGCGCAGGCTCAGTAGTTGTGGCTCACGGGCCCAGTTGCTCCGCGGCATGTGGGATCTTCCCAGACCAGGGCTCAAACCCGTGTCCCCTGCATTGGCAGGCAGACTCTCAACCACTGCGCCACCAGGGAAGCCCTATGTTAACTTTTAAAAATAAAACTCAGTGCAAGTCTGAGGAAAATAAAGAATTCAGTCATACAAATAGGGCAGATAAAATTAAGGTAAGAGTAGTATTCCTGTCTCCCCCTCCCACTCAATATATACACCACTAATGCTGTAATGTTGGCTATAGAGAGAGGTAGGTAATAGCATAAACTGCTACAAATAGTATTTAATGTCCTGTAGACCCTCAGATTATATATATCCCAATTAAGCAAACTCCAGTTTTGTCTTTTTCCTTTTACAACAGGCAGTGATAATTCTCTGAATGTTTTGAGGGTTTTGTAGAGGTATTTTTGCGATTTACAGGTAGTTTGGAGGGTTAGAGTCTTCATATACTTTCAAGTCTCCCACCTTAAATGTTGTCAGATTACTGATCAAAATGAATGTGAAACCAGATGGGGTTTTAAGAGCTGGATGTCTTATTCCTCTTGAATAAGAGCACCATTAAACAGGAAAGGAAAATGCAAATAAGAAAGAGGACAGATCAAAAAGACTTCAGAATATTTGAGAATGCCTATCATGTGTTTTGATATTATTGGCTGCTTTTTCTTTAGTAAAATTCGGACGCTAGCCATCAAGTTGTACTTAAAGCTTTGCAGCAGATGGTGGTCAATATTAATAGATGCTTACTTGTATCAAGCTGTTGGAAAGTCCAAAGTAAAAATTGCTCAGTGATGGCATGTAAGTAGAGAGGAGAGTTCCAAATGGTCTGAAAAATTTAACATATGCAGGAAAAAAAAGCCAAATGATTAAGGATCAGAAACAGAGGGCAAAAGCAGCTGCCCCACAAGCAGTGCATCTGGGCCCTTTTCGGGAAAAGACACACTGATATAAATATCATCTGAGCCTTGCAGCATGTCTCCTCCTGACCAGTGTTTTCCAAACAGAAATCACTGAATGAATACCTAGCAATCTCCAATCTCCTCTGAATAAGAGGTTTTTAAAAACATATTAATTTAAAAAATTAGATAACAGAGGCATATACTGGATGATTTAAAATCATTTAACCATAAAATGAAGTACAGTGAGGTAATTAAAGCTGGCATTTCAATGTCACTAGATACAATCAGATCCAAATGTCCATTCGTCATTCATTTATTCAATCATACACACACACACACACACACACACACAGAGTCTCTGCTATATGCCAGGCATTAATCTAAGACTGAATATATACAGCAGTAATAGGACAGACAAAATTCTTGTTCCCATGAGAATATATGAGACACTCGTGGGATCTGGATAGCAAGTACTATGCAGAAAATTAAACAGGGTGATGTGATAATAACATGCCTGGGTACTGAGTTCAGCAAAACCCTCTAAGATGAGATGGTACTTCAAGTGAATCATGCATGATGAGGAGGAGAACATCAAGGAGAAAAATAAATAAATGAAGTGAAGAGAAATCCAGGCAGACTAGTTAGTGCAAAGACCATCAACACCTATTTTTGTGTGTTAGAGGAACAGAGAAAAACACTGTGACTGAGACTTGGTACTGAGACGGGAACCAGATGATGGAGGGCTCTGTGGTCCAGGACAAGGAGTTTTTGAATTATTGTAATTGCAATAAAAAGGAATCCACATTTTTAAGCTCCAATATTTCTATTAAAAAGATTGCTCTGGCTCCTAAATGAATAATGGTTTATAGTGAGGTTAAAAAGAAAAGACTCAATTAGGTGGCTTGTAGGAATCCATTCAAGAAATGAGTATAGCTTATACTCTGATGCTAATATAGATACGGAAAGAAGTAGATGGATTCACTGGGTGAATGTGGGAGATGAGAGAGATGAAACAAAGTGGGAGAAGGGTGATGGATCCCTGGTAAATCTCTGATCACATGGATAGGCAATAGTCATATTTTCTGAGTGGCGAAGACTCAGCATTAAGCAGTTTGATGGGAGGAGGGCACTAGGAATAAGGAGTTATGGTTTGGATATTTAAAGTTTCAAATGCTTATTGGTCACCTAAGTGGAAAAGTCAAGTAGGCAAGAGAAAAAGGCCTAAAGTTTCAGGGGAAGGTTCAGGGCAAATCAATGACAGAGAAAAAAGATAATGCTGTGGATGCTTTAGAATTGTTTAAGAGATTGAGAAATGCTCTTAGAAAAGTAAATGATCCACTTTATGATCGTATTGCTAACATCCAATGTCAAGTGAAGGGTACAGTATCATCCTTTTAAATAGCTAACTCAGAGTAAAAATAAAAAATCCCCAAACCAAAATGGCACACTTGAATAATTTCTTATTCAATGTAATAATTTTCACATATTTGCATTAATAATTAAATGTTGTAAAATATAACAAATAATTTTAAATTTTTATTTTTTCGTCATGATATTTCCAGTCAATATTTTTAAAAATAATGTCTTTTGACATTTTAGTACCCATTAAACAGATTCAGGTGAAACACTACCAGAAAGATAGTCCTTCTTTTATTAAATATCTTTTGTTTTATGATTATTTTGTATCAAAATATTATTCATTCTCTCTACCCCCCCCCCAAAGAAATTGTAGTTAACAAACTTTCACCAGCTACTTTGCAGTTAAACTGTTTCTTGCAGCTTATAAGTGGGTTAGATTTATAGTGCTGGTTTATTTAAATAAATTCCTTGTAGTTTTTTTCTTCTTCAATGTAAAATATGGTTTTATTTAGCTTTTTAGCTCTTAAATAAAGATGTTTGAAATGTAATTTACTTTTAAGAGTTGAACACTTTGAACAAATCACAATGCATTATATTTTTCTTCAGAGGATATAAGGAAAGATGGAAAGGAGACTTTTGCTACTATATTTAAAACGTGTTTTTTTTATAAAAATCAAACGTACACTTGAATCTGGGAAAAATAAATATTTTAAGATAAAAAAGATGACATTCTTTATGGATTTTCTTTGATGATGCTAAAAGACGATTTAATGATAGTTTCCAGTAGGAAAAAAAAACTCTTTTATTAAATTAAATTTTCTAAGGTTTTTTTTTTTTTTTTCATTTTATTTAACATAAAATCCAACTCTCTAAAAGGGTCTCTAAGGTCTCATACATTTTGTCCCTGCTCCCTTCCCAATCTCGTCTCCCACCAGACTTCCCCCAGATTACTAAAGCTCTGGACACAGGAGCCTTCTTTCTATTAACTGAAAATAAATAGACCAGATCCTGCCTTGAACTTGCTGTCCCTTCTGCTTGGAACACTTGACCCCTGGTTGTCTGTGTCAGACTTCTTCTCATCATTTAATTCTCCATTTAACTGTCATCTCCTATGTCAGAGACATAATCCCTGACCGCCATAACCAAAGCAGACCCATTATCTTCCACCGTTTTTAAAAATGACATTTATCCTTTTCCCAGTTTTATTTGCTTCACACTTATCACTACCTAAAATTATTCTGTTTTGAATTTTATATTCACTTCTACTTGAAATTATTATTTATTTACCTGTCTATTGTCAAAGCGTACTTTCAAGTAACTGGTGCCAAAAGCAGTGCCTGCCACATAGAAGAGAGTCAGTACATATTTATTAAATCAGTTACTGATGGATAGCTTGAGGGACATTTTAAAACTTTAAAATCTAGTAAATCTGGAAAATGAGCTCCCGTCACCTTTAGCTCCCAAAAGCTAATGAAATTCCCCTGTGGCACCTTTTTAAAAACTGCCATTTAAAATGCTTATTTATTGCTATTTGATTTATTGCTCTGAGGTAGATGATGTTTTCTGATCACCTAGTTAGTTACCAAGAAAATCCTGGAATAATTATTATAGGAAAGGGAGCCAAACTAGAATGTATCTAAAAATCCATTATGTTCTGGAATTTTGAAAAGCTTAGTTTATCAATCAGACATTGTTCATTAAATAGATGTAACTACACTGTGAATTGCGGGCAGCTCCTCCTGGACCCCATCCTTTAGGACACCTTGGGATGGTTTGGCATGCGGTCAATGTCCTCCAAGAAGAAGCAAACTGCACTAGAGAGGCATGTCTTAGAATGAGGCATGTCTCTGAGGCTGACACTATTTCTCTCTACAGATAAAGAAACCTGAGGTTCAGAGGGGCCAGTAACTTATCTAAGGTTCAGGGGTGTGACTGTCAGAACAAGAATTCACCTCTCTTCAGACATGTTTTCCTCACTGTGCCAGGCTTTGCTATCTCCTGAAACCCTCCTTGCTCTTTTTCTGGAATGTCCTATAGACAAAACAAAAACAACATGGCTAAAAACAAACTTATCATCGGTGCTCCTTTTCATATTTTCTCTATTTCAGAAAATGAAGCTGTTATTCATATTTTACGAGTTATCCCCCATCTAAATATCCAACCAGTTATCAAATCCTATGTATCCTGCTTCCTAAATATCCCTTGTTTCTGCCACAATTTTCCCTAGGGCCAGCCTTCATTCCCTTTACTGCTGCCATAGTTTAGTCTTTCATCCTTTTTTCCAGATTCCAACATAGAATTAGAACTGTAACTCCCTCTAAGTTCTACTCTCATGACTGACACTGACCTTACTAAGGGAAACATTACTAATCATTTTTAAGCCTTAAAATACTACTAGGGCTTCTAATAGTCTTTAGGATAAAGTCCAAATGCTGTGGCTTATCCTTTAAAGTTCTTCACTTTTAGGGATCTATCTTTTGCTCAAGTACTCCATAACCACCACTGTCTCCAGTCATGTTGCATTACTTGCAGTTCCTAACATACTTAATACATTCTAAATTTTCATTCTTTCACACTTATTGCCCCTAGGTGTAGAGACTCCATCTTCCTGTTCAAGTTCTACTCTTCTTTCAGTTGTCAACTCAAATGTCCCATCTTCTAAGAATGTCCCCTGGACCTCTATATTTTAATTCGAGGTTTCTTTTCTGTTCCTTTTCACCTTTGAATGCCTATTTCTCAGCATTTACATACTGCACTAAAATAAAGCAGTTGATTAAACTGTGAACTCTTGAGGGCAGTGAATGGTTCTCTTTCGATTGAGCACCCCAAGATCCCAAGTATTTAGCACAATGTCTAGTATAGAGGCTCTTAATACATATTGCTTGAAAGCATTAAAAAAAATGTACTTTTCTATAATTCACAATTTTGCCTGTTTATCAACCTCAGTAAGTATCCAGGAAAAGAAAAGCCACTAGATGAGATAATCACTCTATTTCTGCGAAATCCAGTTATCCTTGCAGTTTCCTCCTGGTTTAAATTCAGTTGGCTTCTGGGTGGTCTGTCTGCTGCTTCTCTTTAGTTCCTGTTATGTTCTTCCTTAGGAATGAAGCTTAGTCTAAGCTTCATGTCTGCATTGTCACAGAATCTCAGAAAAGTTGGGTATGAAGGCATAATGAGGTTACCTAGTCCAATCTTCAAAGGAGCCCAAATCATCTATTTTGACAGGTATTCAATGATAATTCATTACCTATCTGTAAATGTGCTGTGACAAATTTTATGGAAGTAATGAAATTTCAGTAATCCAAGACAGCTCCACTATGATCTCTGCTACTGACTATGTTTTCTTGGTGATAAGAAACCCAGGGAGAAGAGATTAAAACTGCTATTTGAATGAGATTAAGGAGGGGGGCTGTTCAGATTTATGATATGATAATAAATTGGCTGCAAGTGAAAAAAAACAGGAAGAGTATATGAAATTTGTTGTTATAAAACAGCACCATAACGAAAGATCCGCTAATGGTTTTATGATTAAGGATTTGTATCAAGGGCTTTCTTTTCACTTAGAGTGTGTTATGATCAAAATAACTAAAAGTGTTGCTATTCATGCAAAAGGAGAAAAAAGGTAAATAACACATTTAAATAATGGAAAGTTCTTAGCAAAAGTTAAGGGGAGCAAAGTTTGTAATCTTCTCTTAATGAATTTCTTTCTTCAGTTCAAGACCCAGAGAGATAAATGCGATAATTCTATCCAATTATATGAACATATCCTAAACTTTCCTCACCTTTAACATTCTTCTTTGCTTTCTTAACTCACTAAATTTTTTTTCTTTCTAAATCCCATATGAAAACTATTAACTAGTGTTGTTAATATACTTTAGCAATTTCTTTTAATTTAGTGAATACTGGGTTAGAAATAAAGATTATTCACAACTTATTAAAAAGGGCATTGAGTTCCATGGTTAAAGAGCTTTAAAAAACAGTATAAATATTTTCATTTTGATTGCAAAATATTAGCTCCAATTCCATAGCCTTATATCCTAGAACTTATACTTGAATAAAGGAGTTAATAAGAGTAATTCTGAAAGTCAGTATTAAAAAAATTATTCCAATTACCTAATTTTCTCATAATCTTTCTTTACTGCCATTGTTGAAGTTAAGACTCTCATCTTTTATCTGTACAAATACAGTGTGATATCTCACATCCAGTGCATATATAAATATGTTAAAAAATACCTTTTGCCATAGCAATATTTTTCCATTTTCTTATTTCATTAACTCAACACTTAATATTGAATAGCAACTGGTAAAAGCATTTTCAGGAAAGATTCAAAGAGAATCAAGTCTGCAAATACACTTTTAGTCCTGATTCTGGAAGGCTGTCCCCCTGGGATTGCATCTGATAATTTTACTTTATTGTGGGCTTTAGACAACTTCTCTCATATAGAGAAATCTTAGGTGGATTTGGTACTCCCTGTATCTTGAGAACAAGGATATCACTTTCATTCATTCCTGCTTTCACATAGTCTAGAATTAATACATAATTTGGTTATCAAAATAATATAAATCCTACATGTGAACTAGGAAAAGATGAAGGAAGATATTTTTATAATTAAGGGAAAACAAACTATCACTAATTTTGCTGGTCGTCTCATAGTAAAACATAAAATGGTGGAGGACAGTATAACAGAGATGAGGGGGATTTGCCCAGGATAGATTTCACTTAGGGCCCTATACCTTCTTCTGATAATCAATTTCACTTACCTCAATTATAAGTGCCTCTGTTTTTAAGTCTGCCCTATAATGTAATTTCTTTAACAGATACTAAAAAGATCTCTGGCTTTTCTCATGGAATAAATTTCTTTGCTGTCCCTACTGAGCTATAATCCAAAAGGAAAAAACAAGAATCAATTACTAAATACTTCAGAAGAAACAGCAATTTTGTTCATATTTCTTTCTTCTTTCTTCATTTATCTATCAAGTAAATAAAACCAGTGAGAAAGGATGTCAGATGGTTCCATGACAACATGTCCTTACAAGTCAAAGACCTGGGTACATACTGGTGACTTGAAAAAAATGTTGGCAGAAATGTCTGGTCATCTCAAGAGACTATTTAGTTGCTCTTGCTTTTCTCATTAAAACTTTCAAGGTGAATGAATATGTGCTCCTAAAATATCACCATTTTAAATCCTGCTTGATTTCACAGTCAGCCCATTGATACCATCTTAGCAGATACACAGCTGGAACTTTTCTCATATGAGTCTAATGACCTTTTCCTTTAATACCCTACCTCCTTCAGTTCTGCCTTTCTAGACAGCACAACATACTGAGTGTTGATTTATACCAGGATACAGGCTGTTCTTGCCTTCCATTTGTCCAGATTGTATGAGGGTCACAGTGAACAACAACTTCTCTCATGTACTTATGCAATATTACAGAAGTCAGGGCTTCTTTCAGCTTGGGCTTATTATTTGGAGATTTGAGTCCTGACTTCATTAACTGCTTGATTTATTTTTTGCCTTCCCCTAAATTCAAACCACCACCGGTGCCTACATATTTCACTGTGTGTTTTCATCAAGTTTTTAAGTTCTATTTGCTTTTTGACATTGCCTCTCCCATGATACTAAGAGGAATGTAAATTTCAGGGGTGTCTTTATCATATTAAATAAATACCATCTTTCTATTAAAAACAACTCTGGTTCTTCAGCCATTGAGTTTCTTTTATCCTTCTCTTTAAGAAACATGGAAGTTCAGGATTGGAAGATCAGCAACCTCAGGCTCCATTTAGTGCTTGAACTTCTGGAGTTCTGCTCAAATATGTCCTGTTATATAGAACTCATTTCCTCACTAAGAAACACCATTTCATTTCCCAAAGGCTCTAATTGTTAAAAGGTCTATCTTTTTATCAGAACTGAATCTGTTACTTTCTTTCACTGTTTTTTTGTAACTTTTGAGTAACACAGAACTTCTGAATTTCTTCCCTAGGACACCGCTTGATGACAGTTCCTATACTTTCCTCTGCCTGCTCCAAACACTTCCTCACCTCTTACACAAGATTATCAAGCAGCCCTCCCAGTGGTAAAACCTTGTCTTCTTAATTTGCTCCAGGCTGTCAGCCTTCCTGACATACAAAACCAAGAAATTATACTGTTATATGTAGAATAAAACATAATAGTACCATCATTTCTTGCATTCTGTATATTATTCTGTAATTAGTGTAACTTAAGCGTAGAATTACTTTTTTGGGGAAGTCATATCACGTTGTAATTTCTTGCTAATTAAAATCACTAAAGTCAAATTACATAACTTATGTCTTATAGAATCTAAGTAAGGTTCTGTACCCGAACTAGAATGTTACATCCATTTTGATTATATTTCATTTCCCCTTGTTAGGTTTGACCTACTCTTTCCCAGAGAACCCCACCAAAGCACCTGATCAAGAAACAGTGTGAATCTGAGTGAGAAAACTAAATCAAGTTGTGGTGCAGCTGAGAAGCCTTTAAAAATAACCTGTGAGAGGCCCTATTTTTCAGTTACTGATGGCAAATCTGAGAAAAGAATGAAATAAATGAAAAGAGGAAGAAAATTCTTTCCCAGCCTTTAGACTAGAAAAATGTGTGTTCTTCTGCATATAGTAGAAAACAGGTAAATATAATATAAGACACTGCAATTTAATTAACTATGGGCTAGTTACTGATAAGCCGATAAAAACTGAATACTGACCCTCACAATAAACAGTTTTTATGAGCCAGCAGTACAGTTACTAAAAATAAAAAAATAAATTTAGTCACAGAGTTTGTTATTTCTATGTGTTGAATATAAGTTAGCCCAGAGAGGGCAGATCACATAATTCACACAGCATTTAGATAACGGAGCCCATATGCGAACTTAGGTCTTTCTGTACACTTAATACCAAGAAAGTAAAACTGGCATGACAATATTGTTGTAAATAAATAAAGGAATGCAAAATTTCTATTTGAGTGAGAGGTAGGACAAAGTAGACATGAGCCCAATTATTTTACTGAGAGAAAAGAAATAGGAATTTTTATTCAAAAAGAATTTCTTGATCACCTACCATGGAATGTGCTTAGTCTCTAGGCAAACAGAACAAATAGTAACTCCTCAGAAAAGAGAAACAGAAAAATTAAATAGTTAACTGATGTTGAAAGTTAGAGGGGAAAAAAAAGAAATCAGGGAATGTGGATCAAGAAAGCCAAGTAGACAGGATATTCAGTTTTCTAAATAGTGTCATACAACAGAGTAAAAAGAAATATTTGGGTACCATTTGAAAAAGATGATGGAACACGCTAAGCAAATATCTGGAAGAAGAGCATTCCAAGCAGAATGAGTAGCCAGTGCAAAGACTGGAACATTACTGGGGTGTCCAGGGAACTGCAAGAAAGGGACTGTCTATCGAACATGATGATCGAGAGGCAAAATAATAAGGAGCTGCCAGAGACAGGATGGTAGCCACAATCATAAGGCTTTGTAGGCTTTTGAAAGACTTTGGCTTACACTTCTTTTTTTTTTTTTTTTTTTTTAATTTATTTATTTTTGGCTGTGTTGGGTCTTCGTTTCTGTGCGAGGGCTTTCTCTAGTTGCGGCCAGCGGGGGCCACTCTTCATCGCGGTGCGCGGGCCTCTCACTATCGCGGCCCCTCTTGTTGCGCAGCACAGGCTCCAGACGCGCAGGCTCAGTAGTTGTGGCTCACGGGCCCGGTTGCTCCGCGGCATGTGGGATCTTCCCAGACCAGGTCTCGAACCCGTGTTCCCTGCATTGGCAGGCAGATTCTCAACCACTGCACCACCAGGGAAGCCCTTGGCTTACACTTTGAGTGAGGTGAGAAGGCACTGAAGGGTTTTGAAAGAGAAGTGATATAATTTGACTTACATTTTAAGAGGATCACCCCGGCTGCTCTTTGAGTTTGGATTGTAGGGGGATGGCATGAGAGTGGAATCAGCAAGAAGAATGAGATTGCAAAAGTCTATATGAGCAGTAGTGGTGTCTTAAAACAAGGTAGTAGTAATAGAGCTGGTGAGGAATTGTCAAAATTCTGAAAATATTTGGCAGGTAGGACAGATATTAATACAAATTACACTGGAAAGCTTTAGAGACAGAGAATAAAATCCAAGTGGGTCTTTACTCCCTTAATCTTGTCCCCAGGTTAAATCCAAAGAAATCAATATATAAACTAGTAAGAGCTCCAAAGAAAATTGCAGAGTCAGGAATTCAGCTGTATTTTTCATAATATCAGTGAAACCATCTTTGATCAAGCTAAGAGCAAACAGTCTCTAGTTTTATCCTATGCATTATTTATAGTATGCTAAATATTGCCCTGGTGTTATACTTATGTGATGGGGGGAACTAAATCAACCCCCAAATCTCAGGTAACATTAAAGAGAGGAAAAACACCCGTACTGCTTATAAAATTGCATACATGTCTCTTAAAAATAAAATTTCAGAGTTTTGTCCTTCTATGGGAATCACAAGGTTGAAAAACAACCCCTACCTTTTTTTTCTTTTCCTCTTGTTTTCAGTGCAGTAACATGTTTGTGCCTATTTGCTCAAATAAAAGAAACATTTACTATTGCTTTCTGTTGGTGGTGACTGACATTATAAGCTTTAGTTACAGTCTGAAATTAAGAAAAAAGAAAGAAGAGGAAAAATGCAAAAAATGAAATCAAGTTCTGTTTTCATGGAAGTTATATAAACATATTGCAATCTTCTCAAATGGCTCCCAGTGACCCTCATCTGCTTGGTGGTACACACACGCTTGTGTCATTCCCTCACCTGGAGTGTAAGCTGAACCTAGTGACTCGCTTGTAAGAAATGGAATGTGGCAAAATTAATGGGATGATACTTCTGTGATTAGGTTACAAAAGGCTGTGACTTCCATCTTGCTGGCATTTGCTCTTCATGGTACTTTTTCTTGCCTTCTTGCTAACTTGCTGGTATAGTGTAGGAGGCTCTATGGGAAAGCTCACATGACAAGAACTGAGGTGGGCCTCTAGCCAACAGCTTACGAGGAACTGAGGCCTCAGCCCAACAGCTCCATGAAAGACTGAATTTTCCAATGACCATCAACTAAGAGCCTTTAGAGAAGAGCCTTGAGGGCACTACATCCTGTGATATTTCCGGAACAAGAGGACCCAGCTAAAAAGCACCTGGATTCCTGACCCAGGAATCTGTGAGGTATTGTGAGATAATGTATGTGTATTGTTTTAAGCTGCTGTTATTCAGTGATAGATGACTAATACACAGCTCTTTTAGTTCATATTTAGGAGAACTGTCAAAACAACACTGAATAAACACTTTTAAGTAGGTCACCTATTACTTTAATGTCCTGGTTTTTTATGCCATTTTCAGGAAATAATGGTCAACTGTAAATGTTGCAGCAGCAAAAGTAGGCTTTTGAGAATAATAAATCCAAGTTCCTCAAGTTGAGACAATGATTCAGCCAGAATGAGACCATACTCAACAGCTGAAATGTCAGCTACAACTTTCAGTTTTACATAATAGCTGTAGTTCTGTAATAAACTTATGGCAGCAAGCGTGAATTCATCATGATTCTGCACTGTTAATATGTTTCATGATCACAAGACTCATTAAAGTCAGAAGTATGTTATACCCCTCAAGAATTTGAGGGATGGGAAGAAGTTTTTTGTTTAATATATCTTTTATCTCCCCCCCATCCTCACCCCCATTTCTAGCCATCAGTGGCTAAAATTTAACTGGTCATATGCTTAAATTCTATTGAACAAAAAGAACATCATTCTAAGAGGCTGTAACTTTCTGTATGGCAGGTAAAATACTTTTCAGTATTATATTTTAAAGTTAGCCAGAGAATATTTCATAAGAGAAATTTAATATAAGTACTGAGTAAACATATTCATAACATACCCTATGAAAAGCCTGGCCGATGCCTAGTTATACCCAACGGCAGGATTATAAAGATGGATTTCTCCTAAGGATTTGATTTCTACAATTCAGTGAAATATTCTTGCTTTACATACAATTCCCTCAAATGGTAAGTTCTTGTGTAAGTTTAAAATAGAATGCTATTCTCAACATAACTAGTTAGCATCTATTAACAGTGCAAAATGGGATAACTTACTAGCTACTTCTCACGTCTTCTCATGTTTTTGAAAGTCTTTCACAAGACATTTGCTCAATACGACTTCATTCTCCCACATAGGCCCTTCCAGGTCAAAATTTAGAAGCCTTCTTTACACTACACACTGTGGTGATTATTTAGAAACCTGCTACTGCCACTTGTTACCAATGTGACCTTACGGAAGTTACCTGATACTTCTGAACTTTAATTTCCTTATCTCTAAAATGGGGGTCATAGACTACAGAACATACGGTTTTATTTTTTTCATGATCATGTAAAATAATTTTAAAAAATGAGATTTAAACCCAAATCTTAATTTAAAAGCATGGAAGTATTAGTGCTATCTTATATCCTGCATCACACTACAATCGAGTAGGAATGGATATGTGAATATTTGCCCTCTCCTGAACTTTGAGGAAAGAGGAGAGATTATTATTATCAGTCTGCAGTAGAGTTAGTAATAGAAAGATCATTGTAAAATTTATCTTCTGCTAATATGTTATTAAAGCACATCATAGAAATGTAACTTATTCTAATAAAACTAGTGATACCAACATCAAGGAATGTAAGTTAATGACCCCTACAAATGAAGAGTTAACAGTAAGTGGTCCAAATAAGTTGAATTAAAATAGCACTTTGTATTCCTTGTATTCGTGTCTTTAAATTCAATCTCAAAAGAAATGATTTGAAATAGAAATATTTGCAGTTTTCTCAAGGAGCTCACTAAACCCTTAGCCCTGGGTTAACTATTCTCATACACCCTAGAGAGATGTTTTCTCTGCATTTTATCATCCTTTCACTGGAGATAAAAGACCAGGTAAGCATATTCAAAACATGATTTTTCTTGAGTGAATAGAGAGGAGAGACCTCTGAGATCCTTGTACTTTGCTTTTCAGATCACCAAGAATAGGTATATGTGGTCAAGAATTGAATGTGCTTAAGAATAGTAGCTAAGTAAAAATGACTACAATATGAATGATTCAAGAGTCAGCCAGTTTCTGGCACTGCGGGCTCATCGGAAATATTAAACCCATCATTCACTGCAGACAGTTTGTGCAAATCAGGGCCTTCCAGACTGCCCACTGAGTCTTCTTAATATTTTCTAAACAATACTGGCCTTTATGATGTCAATAAGAGGGCCATAAAAATAAAAAAGACATTTGAGGTAAGATTTTTTTTCAAAAATTTAGTTTTGTTTTTTTTTTTTAAATATATGTGCAAGACATTGTTGGAGCTCCCAGAGTAAAGGCATTTCTATCTGACTCTTCTCTGAAATCTATAAAAACTACAAAATGCATGAAACTCAACTAAAAATTTTCTGTCTTCAATGAAAACATGAAAAGCCAACTCAATTTCAAACCCTATTCTATAAATAAGCTGCCAAGAATATTGACATCACAACCAATTCGTGGCAGGATGCCTAGTCTAGATCTCCCTCTATATCTATGTCTGTATCTATGTCTGCATTTTCATCTATGTATGTTAATAACCAGACAGCACAGATCTGAAATGCCTGTGACCTACACAATTGATGATTGATGCTTATTTGAAATAAGTTTAAGGAACTGAATGCGTTATGGGAAAATATGTGAGCCTTATTCCACGCTACAGAGAGTCAGAGAGTGAGGCTAAACAAGGAACTGACATTCTCAAGAACAAGGCTATAAGTGGGAGGGAGTGAAGGAAACAATCACAACAGCTGCTCATTATCAACTGAAGAGATTTGCAAAAATACAAGATCATCAAAAACAAAAGCTATGAGAGAATGACTCACTCTGGTCCAAGCTTTTTTCTTTTTTGCCCCAAATGCTCAGAGCACTGAGTGGATGATGGTGTATACATGTGCTCAGAGTAGATGGTGTAAGAAAGTCTTCTGAGAAATATTTCTTTCCCATCTTATTTTTTCAGCAAATTGCTGATACTGACAGAATAGACCCCATTAAAAATGAATTAAGATCAAAAGAACTTTGTACACAAACTAGATAAAGATATCATAACAGAAAAGGAACAAAGTAACACAACAAATGAACAGCAAATGAAGAGTAGCTATTAGAATAAGAACTAGTGAGAAAAATTTTAAAACATTCCATATAAATACTATCAAAGATATCTTTAAAAACTTGGCCGAAGACAAAGTATCAAAGAGAAAAAAATAAATTAAAAATAATAAGACAAAAGGAGATTAAAAAGCTGAAAAAAACCAAGGAAACAGAAAAGGGAAAGAAAACAAACACGGAAATAACAATCATCTTATGAACAGCAAGAATTGTAATGGACATATCTGAAAACACAGGCTTGGACATAGAAGAATTGAGAAAAGTGAGCCAAATAAAAGTGTATTCAAATACCCAGTAGCAGCAGGGAGATTTCAAATGTCTTGGTCTTGCCTTGCATAAGACTTGGCCTTGCATAAGACCTCTGGCACAGCCCAGGTCCTGGGAAACATTCAAGAATGGCTAAGGATGAAATTACCAACCACATGGCAAGTTGTAAGCTCTGAGTCAAAGGCTGATATAGTGAGACTGAAGTATTTATTCATACTATACCAAAAAGGCAAATAAAATGTTTTCAATTTTCCGTAGCTGATGTGATTTTCCTTGTGTGTTTACCAAGCTATGGGGTGAGGGAGAAACGTTAACTTACCAATTCATCTTCTCACTGTCTCTTCTGGTAAATGCAGATACTTTTTAGTTGTAAATAGTCCCTTTCAGGTAAATACTGACTCTTACACTTTGCTGCTTCCTCCCATCACATCCTTCTCAAGATGCCGTCTTGCTATATGAAAGAGCCTGCGTTTTACCTTCAAGGAGGTGGTACAAAGGGCCTTGCATTCACTTGAGAATCCCTCTGCTGCTGAGTCTTAGCTGTTCTCTTCAGTGATGGTGGTCCTTGTCCTCCTGGTTATATCTCACTCTAGGGCAGTGATATCACACATGGCCCAAGTGTAATTTGGTCAGTTATGGCCAATATTAATATTAGACTCAGAAAGAATAGACCTCAGGAGAAAAAGGCCTCTGTCTTGGGTCCTACACCTTAAAGCATTCCACTCTGGCCTTATTCTGACTGCATCTCTCCCCTGGGAGCATGACAACCCGGAGCACAGGTGCCATCTTCTAAAACACAGACCAAGTACACAGGATCCCGATACTGCTTGCCCAAATGGGCTCTGAACCCACTTCCCAGCGGGCCCAGCCCTCCTCTCCCGGTCCATCTTCTGAGGACAGTCCATAACACTTGTGTATGTACCTGGGGCAGACAGACTTCAAAGTGGTCCCCACGATCAATTCCTTCTGATGTTACTGCTTTCTATAATCCCCAATTCTCACCCTTGAGTGTTAGCAGAACCTGTGAGTGCTTCTAAACAATAGAAGATGGCAAAGGTAATGGGATGTCACTCCTATATGACTACATTATGTTACATGGAAAAAGCAATAGTATATGGGTCCCAAGATTATGTTATGTAAGACTTGGTTTCGCTAGGTGACTCATGGTAGAGTCTTACTGTCCTGTCACCTTTGAAGAAGCAAACCATGAATTCTACACCCTTAAGGAAATGAACTCTTCCAATATGCTGAGGGAACATAGAAGCAGATCCTTCCTCACTCGAGCCTCCAAATGAGAATGCTGCTAGACTGACACCCTCATTGTAAGACCCTCCTCAGAGGATCCAGCTAAACTGTGGCTTGACTACTAACCCAAAGAAACTATGAGATGATAAATGTAGCTGTTTTGAGCCAAGTTTGTGCTGCACTAAAAACTAACACAACATCTCTAGGTCAAAAGGTGGCCAAGGGAGGTGGCTGGGAGGACTGAAGGCCGTTTGGAAATGTGGGCTGGGGTGTCCTCAAGCATTGAAAGGGGCTCCTTGTAGACTGTGAAGGAGCCAGGGTGGTGTGCAGAAGAGAGTGAGAGGAGAGGCTAGCTGGGACTGCCTTCTCCTATATTGCTATGATCTGATATGGATCTCCAAGGAGCCCTGCAACTATAAATCTACATGTGACCTTCTTGGGTGTGGTGAAGGTGGAGCAATAGAACACATCTCATCTAATAATTTGTTAGCATTATTTATAGCTTTTAAATATGAACATGGTGTGTGGATCTCCATTTGTACTTGTGTCCTGGGCCTGTTTAATCTGTTCTCTCTCACATCCCCTGGAGCCATCCTGCTAACTCAGCCCCATTTTGGCAACGATAGGCTTAGCCTCTTTAAATTCCCAGTAGAGTACCTTGCTTTGCTACCCTTGGCCAAAATCATTTCAACCATGCATGGTGACCCAGCCAACCCCTCTGCCCATGCATAGCTTGAAGGAAGCATATCCTACTGAAGGGCAGGTGGGAATTTCTAAGTACCTCCAACTCCAGAGGGGACATAAGGAAATTAGACAGACTTCCATTTTCTCTCTCTTCCTAACAAGGGATAATTCAGGTTTTACTGTCAAGCAGCTTCCCCAAGTTGGGGTTGGAAATGGAAGGAGGTAGGCCTTCTGCAATATAGTTTCTTCCAAGAGTCTTCAAAAGTCTGCAAGGCAAAAATTCTCCCTTTTTATTAGGTTTTCTCATCAATCAAGCTAACTTGGTTTCTCCCTCTAGCACTTATAGTTCAGAAAAGGGGGATGAGGACACATGTGACCGCTCCCTTCCATTCCTTTTCTCACGTTCTCTCTAGACAGAAGGGCTGGGCTTTCCATCATCTCTATGTGAGGTCATGAGTTATCCAGGTCTACAGTAAAGCTCTGTGTGCTTGTTTGATAGGATTGGTTTTTGACATGGTATATCAGTTATGGATACTATTGTTTTTCTATAACTCACAAAAGTCAGCTGTAAAACAAAGCTAAAAAATTACCTCTTTGTTGTAGGAAGGATTCTCCACTACTGGGGCTATCAAACTTATAGCTAAACCTTGAAGGTGTTAAGTCTAGAAAGAGAAGAAAAACTGGCTTAATCCACTCAAATGAAACAAGAATTAGACTCATAAGACCAAAATATTTTCTTGTCACTTAATAGAAACCTTATTTAAAATGCAAGTTGGTATGCTAAGTGTAGTATTGCTAGATGCGATCATTATAGCTCACAATCTCAGCCAGCATTCCACCAAAATGTTACGATTTCAAAACTGCTGCACAGAAAACTAACTTTGGGAAATGCCATGTTAGATTACCATGAAAGCAAAGACATCCTGGGGCTGCGTGTACAACAGTAACAATAAAATATGTCTAGCTATTGCCAAAAAAATGTCAGAGTTAGGCTAAGTAGTCTAAATGGCATGAGAAGAAACAACTAGTGACTCCACAAGATTTAACCAAAGGTAGGAAGTGAAGTGGGGAGGAGTGGCCAAAGCTACTGTGGACTGCTGCTCTTTTCTTCCCTTTTTTCAAATAGTACCAGGTTAGGAAACACGAGAGGGAAAGGGAAAAGGCTGAGACATAGGTTAGTGAAAGAAGGGCATTTGTATATGAAACTTACAAATTAAGAAATTTAGTTTTTAACATAAATTGTATTTATTTCAAGTGTCAAAGAAGCCTAGATATGTCTAGTGGCCTGATGAGGCAGAGCTTGCTTGCATATAGAGCTTGTTTGTAGGGGGGTCTATATACCCCTCTCTTACATCCTTCCCCCACAGCCCTCCTCCTAAGGGGAAAGAGAATCAAGCACATAGGTGATGCCTAACAGTGATGCTCTACATATGTAGGTCTCTTCTAAAGGAACCCCAAGCGCTGTGATTAGTGTTTAGTGGTTGACTAAATCTAAAGGGAGGCTGGGTGGTTGTCAAAGAGAGCCCATAAGAAACCAAATGGAGAATCAGTGCCTCTTCAGTTCTGTGGGAAACACTGCACATAGTTTGACTGTGTTGAAAGTTTCAGAGAATTAGCTTTGCTCCAGAAGAGCAGTAATGCCCAAGAGCTGTGTCTAGCGGCAACCGAGGTCCTTATTACCAAGTTGCTGGAGTGGGGAAATGGAGTGGCCTAATTGGGAGCAACAGATGAAATATCCAAATGCCTCACTCAACTTCTCTGAGAGTTGACTTAAGTCTGCAGACTTTAAGTTGACAAGGGAAGCTGAGAAGACTTGTATGTGAACACAGCTTGAGACATCACATATGGACTCCAAAAGATACGTCGAAGAGACGTAAAGGGAACTAAAAGCACTGAAGTTTAGACTGAAGCAAAACTCCACAGAATAAGGTAATACATGAATCTGAATGTGTCCCTAATTGTACATCAAAGATTAATGTGTCCCAGGAGCATGGGCTAAATAAATGGTCAAATGTGAGTCACAGTTACAATCTGGCTTATTAATGAAAATTAAATTTTATGTAAAAAATCCTACAGTTCTTTCATTTTCATTGGTTAGAATTTTATACACAGTGCAATACCATGTGTGTAAAGAGTTTTTTTGTGTATACGTTTGTTTATGCATAAAATATTTCTGGACAAAGACACCAGTAGCTGATAACAGTGACTGCCTCTGGGGAACCTAGGAAGTAGTTCGGGAAGGGGAAGTTGACTTATTTTGAACTTTTTACATAAGTATGACTTGAACATTTTTACCATGAACATATTTCCTACTCATAAACCCCATAAAATGTAATTATAAATAGAACAAGATAAATATTAGTGTTTTTAAAACCCATTATTCATCAAACTAAAAGACTCTATACATAATGTCAATAAATGATTTAGAGCAGCTGCTTCCTAGCTTTTTTTAGATAGTGGTATATATGGCACTATTGGGTAAACTTGTTATTTCTAAATAGACAATAGGATTGTAAAGATTCCAAAAGTCTTATAGGCCAAAATCTACTTTTTTCCCATTAGCCTTCAGGAATCATCAAAAAAAAAAAAAAAAAAAAAGTTCTGATCTGATTATGAGAAAACGATTTCTTAATGCCTTATTTTTCTTTTATTTTCCCCTATCTACCAGGAAACTCAGGTAGGCAATGTTCAATTATAGCTCCTGGCAGTATTTCCCATTTCCTTTCTACAAATTCTTATCTGTTTTGATCTTTATGTTTATGCAACTATGTTCCATAGTGGTTTTTATTATTAACAATCTCAAATATGTTTTGGCAGTAGGGATTGCTTAAATTTAATCTAAACCAAGTAGAATAATGGATTGGGCAACAAATACACAGTCAATATTTTCAAAAACTCTTAGGTAAAATTGTATGTGTTTCTGGAGTGAAATATGGCAATGCATATCAATTCTTTTTTAAAAAAAAAAGTGCACACTCCTCTGCAATCCAACTTCAGTGATTAGAGAAAAATTGCTTTGAAAGGCATTGGGGATCAGTCTTATGAGAAAGCAAAAGACTTTCTGGGCAGGATAAATAACAGGCATATCTTGAACACATATTCAGAGCTGACCCACATTAGAAGCTTGCCCACCTGGGAAGTTATGTAGCCTTCAGGAATTCTTGAGAGACACTGAATCAGGCTCACTATTTCAGCAGCATGAGAATAGGAAGCTTGTATTGGGACTGTCCAATCCGCATGGTCCTAAGCGGTCATATGTGGCTCTCAACTGAGGTTACTTCAGCTCCTCCACTCCCCTCCAGGGACATTTGGCAACTCTGGACTCATTTTTGGTTGTCACAACTGGGCAGGAGGGTAATAATGGCATCTATCAAGTAGAGGTGAGGACGGCTGCTAAACAACCCAAATGCACAAGACAGCTTCCCACCCATTTCAAAATCTCCATAGCACCCAGATAGAGAAATTCCAGTATAGATCTATTCTTCTTGGGTTTTGCTGCCACTCTTGGGCTAGTGCCAGACAATGGGGCACAGATCCTCATCTTTGCTCAGCTTGATGGTAAGGAGAGAGTGGTGGGCCAAGAGTGAAAATGATTCTTATTTTCACAGTGCACCCTCTCTATGCTCAGGAACATTCTGAGGCTGAACTACTAGAATGAGAAGAAAAAAAAAAAAGTTTTCTATATTTAATCCTTCCAAATTCCTCCTTTGAGGCAAGAAGCTCACAGTAAATCATTTGCTTGAACAGGGGTAAGGATAGAGCAAAAGGCAGGGGGATACAGAAATAGATTAACAAATACTGGTAAAATATTTCCCTCCTATATTACAGAGGTGTTAAAAGTATTTAGTGAGAAAAGGTGTGAAGCAGTCTGGTTTCATCTAGCACATAAAGAGGCTGAAAATTTTATAACAGGATAAATGCAGGACAAAGGTATTAGTATGGGTGGTAAGTTGGGGTGATCATGAAGTTATTGAATAAGATATGGAAAACCCCAAATCGAGAAAATTAAAACCATGCATTTGTTTTGCAAACCAAAGTTTTGCTTCAGACATTATCTCCTTATTCAGATGTTTTTAAAATTGGGGGAGGGGTAGCATTGACAGTAATATTCTTCTTTTTCCTGCTCTATACTTTTCTAGAGATAAGTACTGAAATATGTAAGGAATAATAAAGAAAAGAAGTAGGTATATGGGCTTGGCTAATTCCCACATTTGTTGAAGTGTTCTCTAAATAATTGCACAGTAGAAATACATATCATCTGTTTCCAAAGACCAGGTAAAAATAGATACAAAACAGAACATAAACAGATGTTGAAATTCTAAAATATTAGCAGTATACTTTCACTAACCTTTATGCATTTCATCTCTTTTAAATTTAATTTAAAATGATAGACAAATATTTAGGAACACTTCAACATTTGCTTTTTATACAACATACATCTTATTATAAGTAATGATAAACAATCTTTTCGTGCTATGTGTTAGAAAATGAAATTCTTTGATGTGATAAATGGTAGACTCTTGAAGGGTAGCTGAATATGCTACCGTAAAATATGCCTTTTTGCCCTAAGGATTATTTTGAAAAACAGCAGACACAGGAGAAGCTCTGAAAACAGAGTAGAAGTTACCCTTTTGAAAGAGAAATTTACATTTTTAAAGGATATCTCCATTTGTAAAGGTGTCTCCCTCCTATGGATAGAGAAGGACAACCCTTAAATCACAAGAAACTCTTACAGAGAGTTTAAATGGAGAAGGCATCCATTTAAACCTGCCTAACAAGCCTTACCTTTGCTTTTCCTGGTAACCTCCTATAGTTGGCCTCCCTGCTCCCCTCCTCCCCCACACACGCCCTTCTTTCTTTAGTCTTTAGCTGAAGATGGAATTTAAGCTGGTGACTTAGGCCACCTCAAGGAGTTACTAAATTCTTCCCTGGGTATTTCCCATGTATACATGAGGTGTATATTTTAATAAACTTCTGTTTTTCTCTTGCTAATCTGTCTTTCATTACAGGGGTCTCAGCTAAGACTTCAGAAGAGTAGAGGGAAAATTATTGAATACTTTTCTTCCCCTCCACTCTAAAAAAACAACAACAATAAGGAAACAACACACCACAGAGTTGATGGATTTTAACATTTTCTCCTTCTATGGAAGACTTTTTGCAACAAAAAGTATATATTCTAGATATTGGTATTGATGCTGAAAGCTCAGCCTCTCTGCCCTGGTGCTGAATCAAACCTCAGAGACAGAGTTTTGGATGAAGTAGAAAAGAATAGCTTTATTGCTTTGCCAGGCAGATGAGGGCACAGCTGGCTCATGCCCCCAAAACTAACTATGTGTCCCAACCTGGGAGGATTTGATGAGGAGTTTTATAGCAATAGTTCAAGGGTAGGGCTGCTGACAAGATTAGGATATGTGCAGGGCCTGCACTCCCTTAATCTCGTCTCCTAATCTTGGTGAGCTTCTCTGGTCCCTTTAATCTTGCCTCAGGTGGTTTCTTGGCTGCTCTTCCCTTGATTAGCAACTGTTTGAATCTGCCTTTTGGAACTCAGGGAGGGTCATGGAGGCTGGAGTCTTGCCTACAAGGAACAGGGGACGAAAGGGCTTGCATGCCCAGGAGCCCCACAGGGTCCTCCTCGGTTTCAGTATAAGTAGAGATGGTCATTAATGTAGAAAGACAAGGATAGAATACCATGGGTTATGATACTTACAAATATCTCATCATAATTTTCTTTAGTTCAAATACATAGACACAAGGTTTACAACATGTGCTAATCTGTTGGACATGGCACCATTGGCTTCCCAGAAAACCAAGGCAACATGGCCAGCTCATATTATTGTATTCAAGTTCTTCCTCTTCTATGTCCTACCCTCCCCCACCAAAAAGGGGACGTTGCTTTCTTTTAAGAGAAGACTTTCAAGGCAACTGTGTAGGTATACATTTCTTGGACCTATGTATTTTTTTCTGACACAGTGTGGGGACATCATAAAAATCTGATCTCGAATTTTATTATCTTCGGAAACAGTATTTTTCTCCTGCTTTCTGAAACAGATTCTTCTAAATACTGTTGACAATAAAATGAATCAGTCGATCTAAGAAATGGAAAATTTTATTCAAGCCAAATTGAGGATTATAACCTGGGAACAGCCTCTCAGAAAGCTCCAAGAACTGAACTGCTACTTAGAGGTCAAAGCACAGTTATGTGAGTTTTTGAGACAAAGGGCTGTACATTAAATGCTGTATTATAGACAGTTTACACAATCCAAGTCTAAGCATACAAAGCAAGTAGTGGGTAATGGGTCATCACGGTCCCTTACAAAATTAAGAAGGAATGTTATCTTTAAAGGAGTTTTCTTGTTAGTGCTAGGAGTATGTTTCTCTTTATGGTTGAGCAGGTATTTTTGCCAGTGGAGAGGTTTGGTCAATGCATAGTGCAGATACACAATGCACGGTAGAGGGGCGAGATGAGGCCAAAGAGAAATTTTTTATGTTTAAATTTTCTTGTCTTCCATAAAAGACAAATTTTATTTCACAATAGCTTTCTAAATCTCCTTTTCTACTACCTCTTAAATGTTCGAGTTTTTCAGAGAAGGGTTCTAGGTTCTCATCTCTTTTTAAGCATCACACTTTCTCTAGAAGATCTCAACAATCATTATGATCATTATTAACATCGAAATGTCCACAACTTCCAAATTTAGATCTCAAGCTTCATTACAATTTCTATATCCAACTATAAAGTTTCTGATACTTGCACTAGCAATTCTTCAAGCCACCTCCAGATAATGGTGAGGCTATTAGTTTGTATGGACTGCAGGGAAAGTATATTATTCTCTCTTCCTAATGAAACGTGTCAGCAATTTAAACATAATCTAGGAACTATATTTATATAATTCTAATAACAAAATCATATTTGGTTTCTATATGAAATGACAAAAAATACTCATAGGAGAAAAGCTATAGAAATTCAGCAACCTAGGAACTTACACAGTGCTTAGCCTTGATTAACTTAACAACTTGATGTAAAAGCTATTTATTTCTACCATCAGTAAATTTAGTGACTTTCAAGAATCTTTAGGTATTAGAGTTCAGCACAAAGCTGGAAGCATAGGTTTGTCTAGCTCTTATACTTGCCATTCAATCTCCCTGTAGGCTTGTTATTTTCATCTTTATATTGACAAGAAAAAAATTGCTTTTCTGTTATTGTTTCATACCAACTCTACATAGCATGCATAAATCTAACAGGACTATTGAGTTCACTCCAGAAAGCACTCTAAAATCTTGGTAGTAGGAAGACAGTGATGGGCCAAGAGT
This sequence comes from Eschrichtius robustus, assembly GCF_028021215.1. Classification (NCBI taxonomy): domain Eukaryota; kingdom Metazoa; phylum Chordata; class Mammalia; order Artiodactyla; family Eschrichtiidae; genus Eschrichtius; species Eschrichtius robustus. The sequence goes on along the minus strand of NC_090829.1, from coordinate 115,393,318 downwards.
GGAACTAATTCTTTCAGACTCCATGCTCACGGACACATCGTCTCTTCCTGCTAGCTGAATTGGGGTTTATAGTATTTAAGAGGACACATGGCATAAGGCTTAAAAATGGAATCTGAAATCAAAAGAACTATGTTTTCTCGAGAAGACAGAAAGCCTTTGTCCCAATTTTGCCATATACACCACAAGATCTGTACTAGGGATGACTCATTCACTATTAACTCTTCTCAGCACCAGGATACCATCCCTAGAACCTAGAACAGTAACTAAGAGTGAGTAGGTGCTTACAAATACTGCTAACTAAATAATTAAACTTTAGAAAACTGACTTGCTATCACCATACCACAGTTTCATCACCTCATAAAAGGGGAAAAACAAGTAGCATCTAATCCAAAGAGTTAGTATGAGGATCAAAGGAGATAATATGTTTTTTTCATAGTTTTAAATTCTCAAATATTACACCACATTAGGTGATGTTATTATTGTTGTTATTAATTAAAGCGAGATTCAAAAACAATAAAATTCTAGAGCTAAAAGTTTTGTAACTAATTATACTTTGTTTTCTGTCCTTCTCAATCTTCCCCTAGCATGTACCAACCCTGAATAAACTTAGCCATCAGGAGCTGTGTCTCCTCCTGCAAACTAACAAAGAAAACCAAACAACTCGGCTGACAAATGTCCTGGTTTCTAACTCTATCTGGTACAGCAGATAGGACAGGCTATGTTAGGCTGAAATAACAAATAACCTCAAAAATTTCAATAGCTTAAGGCAAAGGTATACTACTTTTTCACACTGCACATTCATCGGTGATGGGCTGGGGATTCTCCTCCAAGTCAAACATGAGACCCAGCATGACAAAGTATCCACTCCTTGGGATATTTGTTTATTGCTGTGACAGAGGAAAAGGTTTCTGGAGGATTTTCCATTGGCAATTAAACCTTCCTTCCAGCAGTAACACTTGGCTCTTCTGTTAATTCATCAGCTGGAAATGGAGATAGCAGATGAATGTCATCCATGGGTTCAGAGGGTGAAGAGCTGGAAATACATGATGAACACTAATGGTAACTGTATCTGGACCCTCTAATGGTCCCAGAAATCCTACTTGTCCCAATTTTTTTCTCTTTTACTTTCCCACAACAGCCATTTCCAACCTTCTCTATATTTTTCAAACTTCTTACTAACCACCCCCAGGCTCTAAAGATGTTCCCTCCACCGACTTGGTGGAGAAGTGGAAGCCATCAGCTTCTCTAGGGTGGTCAGCTCTGTGAGGACAGGGACAATTTAGTCTTGTTTGCAGTCACATCGCTTCTGTCTACCATAGTGCTAACACATAGTAGTTGTCAAGTAAATACTATTACACAAATCTTTTCCAGTTAATATCACCTCTCTCCTGTTGATGTCTGTGGTAGGCTAAAAAATAGCTCCCTAAAAGGTATCCATATTTGAATGCCTGGAACTATATGGGGGAAAAGATGTATTTGCAGATGTGATTAAGTTAAAGACTTTGAGTTGGGAAGATTACCCTGGATTACTTGGCTGGACCCTAAATGCCATTATATTTATCTTTACAATAAGGAGGCAAAGGAAAATTGACTCTCACAGAACAGGAGATTATGTGATGATAGACCAGAGAGAGATTTGAAGATTCTGGCCTTGAAGATTAGTGTTGTGGCTATAAGCCAAGGAATGCCAGCAGTCACCAGAAGCTAAAAGAGGCAAGGAATGTATTCTTTCCTAGAACCTCCAGAGGGCGCACACTCTTCCAACACCTTGGATTCAGTCCAGTGATACTTTGGCCTCCAGAATTGTGAGAGTATAAGCACCACTAAGTTTGTGGTAATTCATTACAGAAAACTAGCATGCATCAGATTTAACTAGGATTTATATTTTCTAGAATGTAATGTATGCTTTGGGCAAAATATTCCTGTATTTGAAAATGCTTAATATTAACATAGAAATGTTTAAAAAAATTAGTTGTGATTTTTACCAACCTGTGCTTGCTACATTTTGAGACGTTACAGTACTTGCAGTATTGTTTTACTTCCTTGAAATGAATTGATTTATAAACTATAGGGTAGAGACTTCAAAATATCAAGTATATATATCAAAATATACTGTCTGCATGTAGCTGTCTCCCAAATGTGGATGGTTTAAAATACATTCATTATAACTTCTGTGGTTTGTGGAGGTAAAATTGTATACAGTTAAATTTCAGTAGTTGTGGCAGCATTGAGGCTTCCCAAAATTATGTGTTTGTTTATTGGGTTTGCTGCCATCTCTCTGTTCTCTTCTTCTCTTTTTACATGTTAGTAATGTTCTCTGCTTACTTTGCTTCTGCATCAGTTCCTAATTTACTTTTCTTCAAAATACCCCAAATCTAATAGCCTTTACTTACATATATTGGCATTGCTACAATAAAATAGAAATCCAATCCTCTGCAAAATATAAGGAATGAATATAATGCTACAGAAATCTTTTAGCTGTTCTTTAGAACTCAGGCTACAAGTATAGAACAACATGTCTTTTTCGGATATGAAAATAAATGAGATTTTGTCATTAAAATGACAGACTACATACGGAATCTCATTAAAGCTAACATACCCAAGTACAATTTAGAAAAGTGTTGAAAATGGGCTAGGGAAGGAAATTAAAACTCCTTCTCACACATCTTCATACTTGCTTAGATACCTGAGCACTCATTTTAAATTCTCAAGGACAAGCATAAAGTAATGTTTACCTCCTAGGAAACTTATGTAATTTATAATTCTAGTGTATTTCCATTTATGCTTTTTTATTACAATAGGATTTTATTTTTATAAAATAAAGCCTACCATGATAGATTTCTAAAATTGGGGGATTTACTTATTTAACAACTGCAATGCCTCTTTGTAATAATTGGGTACAGTTGTAAGCGATTTCATAAAGCAATAAGAAAATAATTTGCTATGTGATACTTTGTTGGTATATAGGAGTATTTTGGGGGTTTTTTTTTTGGTTTTTTTAACATCTTTATTGGAGTATAATTGCTTTACAATGGTGTGTTAGTTTCTGCTGTATAACTAAGTGAATCAGCTATATGCATACATATATCCCCGTATCTCCTCCCCCTTGCATCTCCCTCTCACCCTCCCTATCCCACCCCTCTAGGTGGACACAGAGCACAGAGGTGATCTGTGCTATGCGGCTGCTTCCCACTAGCTATCTATTTTACATTTGGTAGTGTATATATGTCCATGTCTATAAGAGTTTTATTGCTGCTTTTGGAATGGTCTTGTTTACATTCCGAGAGTCACCAAAGCAGTGAGAGTTTACAGCTAATTCTCCACTTTCTGTCTGGTCCCAAAACCAACAGCAGAGAGATCATGCTTTTGTTTCTATTTAGATTGTGAATCCCTTGTGCATTCCAAATATTAATCAGTGTTTATTTCACTTCTGGATCCACCCTTTTCTTCCCCATCCTGCCCTCTACAGTCTTCACAGACTGGATAATGAGACACAGCTGATGCTGTTTGTTTATTCCTGTTGGGATATTTTTAACATCAGACTTTTTTTCTCTGTTACATTCAGCTTCACCCACTCTCACTAGAATCTAAACCTTATTTCTCTTTGGCCCCTCAGGGAGTCTCATATATACACAAAACACCCTTTGAAGTGAAAGGGAGCTTCCCCTTCAATGGTCTTTCTTATCCATGATACCAGAAAGAATATACGCTCCCCAAACAGCAAATATAGGGCTTTGTCTCCTTTGTGTTTGACAGGACCCCCATCTCTTCATTTCTTCCAGAATATAAAGTTATGCCAACACCCCCAATGCCCCTTGGGTGTTCCTGAAATGTTAAATGAATGGATGAATGAAACCTAATGTGAGGCTATAAGAAAAAAACTAAAAGTTAAGCACAAGCATTCACATTTTCCAGTTGTATCAAAAGCAGGCTGTTTCTGATTCAATACTCAGGCATTTAGCAAAAAGAAGTAACTACAGATGGAACCAGTAAGTGATCTCAGAAGAGCAACAGACATCAAACAAAAGGGATCCATCTCATTCTCACTGGGTCTCATTTCCCAAGAGAGCAAGACCCTTGCTTTATGTGGAAATGTATTTTATTCTCCTGGAATCTTTAGTGCGCTAGAAATCAGCAAAAAGTTGTATCATAGAAAAGCTACAGTGGACTGGGAAAAAAAAGGTGAGAGTGGGTGGCTTGTAAAATAAAATGCTGAAGGACTATTTAGCACAAATTGGTAACTGCTGCTTAGAAGTTTTTTCCACGTTTCTGCTATGATAGTATTGCAACACTTTTTAAATGTCTATGAAGCAAGTGTATTAAGAAACGGGTTCTAGACATCATAAACATTTCAAAAACTATTGAGAAAATTAAAGGCTAAAAATATGAGATAGTACAGAAATAAAGCGAGAAACAAAAGAAAAAACAAAGAAACAGAATATCTGAAGATAGCACTTGAAGAATGAAGCTTCATTGCTCCAAACTGAATAAACACTGAAAGGAAAAAAAAAAGAACATCATTTGTGACATTCATCGGCATCTTTCAGCGCCCACACAGGGAAACCGGTATAACGGAGGCGATCAAATACTAGCCATTGTCACAAGGAGGAATGTGACCAGCAAATCAAAATGCTCCACTTTTATTACAAGAACACTGATGTAAAAATAAAAAGAAGTTTGCGAAAACCATAGGCAGCAAATCTATCAGTAAAGCAGGGGGTGAAATCTGGAGGTGGCGCTGAGTACATGGAACACAGGAAAAAAGCATTCGGATTCTAGAATCCTCTTCTCCTATAAGTCTCTGTGGCAGTTACCCTAATGGATCATGTTAGGAAATCTCATGTGTTTCCTCCCAAGGTGAATAACTTAATAGGGTGGTAGATGCATTAATAGAAGACAACTGTTAAGACATGACAACTCTGCCCCTGCCTGTCTGCACTCTTTACTTCTCAGACTGTCCAAAGCCAAACCGAGAGGTAGTGAGTCACTCCCCTGCCCCAACAGTTGGACAAGAGGATGAAAAGAACCACAATTGAAAGAGTAAGCTTCTTTTTGGCTGTAGCAAAACTGCCTCCTATTTCCAGGTGGGAATCTCATTCAACTTGATCCAGGTGTGTTCTTCCAGGAACATACTCTTTTCGGCAACCCTACTGCATATACTGGGTTGGCCAAAAAGTTCGTTCGGGTTTTTCCATAAGATGTTACGGAGAAATCCGAACGAATTTTTTTTGGCCAACCCAATATATGTTTTTCTATGTCTTCCCCTGGTGATGATCCCTATCTTTTGGGAGCAATCCCTATTTATTGACACTTTTCAAGGAACTCCCTACTCTGGCACCAGTTTATCTTTACATATGTACAGCTGAGCCTTGAATAATGCAGGTTTGAACTGTGCAAGTCCACTTACACCTGGATGTTTTTCAATGGTAAATACTACAGTACTACATGGTCCGTGGTTGGCTGAATTCGTGGATGCAGAGAAACCACAGATACAGGGACCCCTCCACAAATTATAGGCAGATTGACGCCTGCGTTGTCCAAGGGTCAACTGTATAATGTTCCTCTTTAATAGCCTTCCTGTCACTTTACACCCTCTATATGCCAGACTAAAAAGCCATTCTCTGTCACCTCTGAATGTCCTAGCACTACTCATCCATTAAGACCTCACTCAACTAGCACTTCCTCCAGGGACCTTTCCTATCCTCCAACTGCCCCTCCAACCATCACCACCACTGAGCTTCCTTAAGATTTAGCAACTCTAGCCTATCTCCACCTATGCCATGTACAACTTTGTGACTTAGACAAGAGATACTGACGTTAAGAATTATTTTCCTCAGTAAATCATAAGTTTCTTAAAAGAGGATCAATGACTGATTCACTTTTACATGTAATTTATCACAAAAAGAATAAACGAATGAGGAAGTGCTTATCATTCCCCTCACTGTATGTTCAGTGACATTGTACCAATGCCTCAGTAGTAAATACTAGGTCCATTGAAGACACACCTGCCTTCAGCTTGGTCTAGTCAACTGTTTCATTAATGTCTCCATCATATTGTTCCATAATGTTTCATTGTGGACTATCTGATCCCCCTTATATGGAAATACCTAAATTTTTGCATGGCCTACAAGGGCCTGAAAGTTCAGCTCCAGGTTTACTTGCCCTCCCTCTGTGTCTTCTAACATTCTTCCCTTTACTCTACGACTTCTATATCCACTGGTGTTTTTTATTCCCAAATATATCAAAGGACTCTTGCAAATGTTGTTCTCTCTTCCTGAAAAATACCCCCCCGCATTGATTTCTTGTTTTTTTATCTATTTAACTCTTCCTCATCCTTCAGATATCAATTATCACTACCTCGGGAAAGCCCTCCTTGACCCCTTAATCTCAGTTCCTTTCTAAATACACTTTTATAGAATCGTATTCCATTCCTTCAAAGTACTTTTTATATTCAGTAATTACATATTACATATAGTCAGTATCATCATTTGCTGAAAGTCTGACACCCAACTATACCATAAGCTCCCAAACAAAGACTATTTCTGGTTTTTGCTTACCTATTCTACCTCTAGCATCTTGCAGAATACCTAGCAGACAATTGACACTCAATAAATATTTGTTCAAAGAAAAAAAATGGATGCATGAACACTTTTACTATAAATGTTGACTGTACCCCTAGGTTGATGCATTTCAATATCATGGGCTTTGGCTCTTCAGACTTATGTAATGTTTGAATTCATACTCTTCTACTTATCAGCTTTGTTAACTTGAAAAATTGCTTAATTATTCTGACTCCCAGTTGGCCCAACTGAAAAATAAGAATGATAATGCCTACCCTCACAGGGTTGATGTATACACAGGGTGCCTGATATTTATTAAGAACGGTAGATGCTTAATAAAAACCAATTCCCTTTTCCTTCCCTCAGTAAATTCTGGGCTATGTGGCTATGCTTATTTGACTCCACATAGTCAAATACCAGATTGAAAAGAAGATCTTTAAGTACACAGAATTCATAGTCAAAAGACCTTGTGTTTGTTTGCTTTCATTCATTCAACTGAGAAGTAGCTATGGGTTAGACCACGTAACAGCTTTGTAGGTGATGAAAATGAGTTTTGATTTTTTTTTCTGAGCATAATGGAAAGATATTGAAGAATTTTCCTTAGAGATAACAAGGAAGCTTTCTACTACTAGCTTTAGTTCTACAACCTGGGAAAGGCAATGAGATGCACAGAGCTTTTATGGCATTAGATTTCTTAGGACAGAACAAAAGAATATAGAATGTTTTACTCAGGTCAACCATTGCTAGATTAAATCTTTAAGAGTAAAGAATAGTAAAATTTGGCTAAAAAGATACCATTTGGAAAACTAACTGCAAAAATTTCCTGAAACTTCCCCAAGCAGTTGGGACAAGGCTGGATCAGTGGTGTAACAGTTAAGTACATCCAATTTGCAGGCTTCCAAAGATGGATGGGCCTACAGATTTTCATGATGATCCAAAGGATTCCCTTTTCTTGCTGTCTTCTTTCTTCCTTTTCTACCTGCAAACTGTGGAACTCCAGAACAGGCTTGCAAATATAGCAGAAATGGCAATTTTAAACTATACAATGAAGGAATAGCAATAATTTATGCACAAGACGCATGTGTTGTGGGATTTGAGGAATGCCATGAAAAGCTATTTGCCTAAATTCTCTCCTCTTGGGCTGACTAAATATACTGTCTGAATGGAGTCAATTCTTTGGATAAGAATTTTTCTCTCGATTCCAAGAAAAGAGAAAACAGACAAAAACAAATTACAACATAAGAAAATGACTGAATTGAATTGACCAGAAGCCACCTAAGTCAATTGTCCAATGCTAGGTTTTCTCCACCCTCAAACCTGTCTGAGAAATGAATATATTGTAGGGGAGGAAAAAGTTTTCCTTGATCCTATTAGGGTTTCTGGCTGGGTCCCAGAAAAGTAAACTGACAAAGACAGACTAACAGGAGAAAAGCATACGAATTTATTTAAAGTAAGTTTTATGTGACACATGAGACTTCGTAAGGAAATGAAGACCCAAAGAAACAAATCTATGTAAGGTTATGCCAGAATTGATAAAGAGTGAATAGCGGTGGAGGAATGTGATAAGCTAAGGAGTATGAAGTAATTGTAATACACTAGAGAAAATTTAACAAGCCCTGCTAGTTAGGATTCTTTTTGGCACCCCTTGGTCTTCAGAGATAAGATTGCTCCTTTCCACTGGGAGGGCACCTCTCTCACAAGAAGGTTTTATGGCCTCTTTGAGGGGAGAAAGACAAGGTGAGGAGGGTGAGAAGGCAAGCAGAGTGGCCTTGTGCTCCTGCTGTTTTCTCATGCTCCTTCAACTTAAAATTTTCAATATAGCAAGGTACCATATTTGGGGGTAGCATGTCATGAAACCCATAAATATTGGTTGATGAAACTAAAAATGAGCAAGGAATATATCTATTACTTATTCTTTAACCATCTCTGAAGTCAACTGAATGACCTCTCTCTGCAAATTTTAACTTATTTCCCTGGGTTCACATTTGAATAACATTTAGTTTCCTTAAGTTCTCAAACCGGTAGTTCATATTCAAACACCTTTCCTATTGAAATAAAATTAAGACTAATTAATTTATAAGGAAAGATCAAAAGTAATTAATATGCAAAGTAGAGCTAAGTACCAAACAAGGTGCAGGATGTTGATTGTCTACAAGTATGTGAAGGTGTAAATACCACAAAGACTAAAAATTATTAGGCAGAGAACAGGATTTTGATAAAATTAAGAGACTAGCATAATATTGACAGGATCTGGACCATGAATAAGATTTCACGGAGTATAACTACTTTTGGAAATAAAATTGTAAACTTTCCTCCCCTTCAAAGATAAGATATGACACAAAAATTCTTTTTGCAGGCAGAAAACCCTACGAAAACTGAGTTCAATAAGTACATGTATACACTGATGTGTATAAGATGGATGACTAATAAAAAAATAAATAAATAAACATTAAAAAAATACAATTCGGAGGGCGGAGGGATAGTTAGGGAGTTTGGGATTGACATGTACACACTGCTATATTTAAAATGGATAACCAACAAGTACCTACTGTATAGCACAGGGAACTCTGCTCAATAAAAAAAAATAAGTAAAATAAATAAATAAATTTTTATACAATTTTTAAAAAAATTAAAAATTAATAAAAATAAGTATTCCTTAATAGTGACCCATGATTTGGCAACAAGCAATCCGTTTCCTTATGATCAGGGATTCTACTCACTAATGTTATTCTTAATAGCTCATGAATCTTCTTATAGCCAGGCTTGTGAGGTAAAAGAAAATCACATCAAAAAAAACAGTCCTATACTGTGCACTTGTCTCACTGGGAATGCACTTTGATGCCAATTTTCCATCATGAATGGAAAAGGCTTAGCCACCCCAAAAATGTTTGACCTTCACCCAACACCATAATTTTGTAAAAATATAGTCAGGAATAGGACTTGGAACTTCTCCATGTCTGAATACCTAACTTTTAAAAGAGCAATTACATTTCTTATAGCTCTACAATGTCAAAGTACTCAGTAAAGTTTAAAAAAAAATTACTGTATTTTTTATAGCAGTTGCACTTTTATTATACCAAAACCTCTTCTGATGATAATGAATGATAAAGTTTGAGTTTAAAACAAGATCTCGTTTTTTAATAATGCATAGCTTTATGGATTGGTGCATCTTACCACTCATCTTATAGACTACATGTCCACAAGGTTATTCCCACAAAATATTAGAGTATCCAAGCATGACCTGTTTTAACTAAGGTCATCCTGGTGTTCTCTGTTTCCTTTTCTCAGGGATTACAAATTATCTGAGGTAAAATTTACTTATACTTACCATGCAAGCAATATATGAATGCACAGAGATAGGTGAATAAAGCTGACTTGTCTTAGAGCTCTAGCGTTTTCCCCAAAGGGTAAAGGCGTTATGTGGTTCTCCCTACTTTTGAATAAATATGAAAATAAAGATATATTTCTTAAAAGGTTTTTAAAACCCCAAATGAGATACCCATATTTCTTGAGGACCAATGAGGTAAGATCAAGTGTTGATCAAACCTGTGTAGAAATGAAGGTGAAATGAAAAGTGGAATCACTTCCCAGGTTAAGGAACTGCCCTCCCTCAACCCCCCACAATAGCCTAATTCCCACCAGAAAATTTTCTGCAGCTCTGTAATTGTTTCAGTTTAGTCAATGACAAATAGAAATAGAGAGCCCTGGAAATATTTTGAACAATTTTCATTGAAAAAAAAATCTCAACACTTGAAGCAAATGATTTCTTTATATTTTAAAAATAGTATGTACAGCTGCCTCATTTATCCATTTTACTCTATATGTACTTATACGGCCTTCAAAAAACTTTTGCAACCATAAGTCTCAGTTCTAGTCCTCATGAATTTTTTTATATTGGCTTCAGTTGCATAAGGATGGAGGTTTGAAACAGTTTTCTTAAGTAAAGATACAAATCTAAAATCTAAGTTTATATCATTTCCCCTTCTTGCTTCTTTAGAAAATAAATGTGATGTTCATTCCATTGAGAACTTAGCAAATATTCTAAGAGGCCACCTAAAAATAAATTCAATACGCAACTGTAATTGTTTTCAAGACTTTGTTAAATGTCAGGCCAGGCAAAAACGTGATTATGTTAGTCCCCCCTTACCCACAGAAGATATGTTCCAGGATGCCCAGTAGATGCCTAAAACCATAAGGAGCCCTATACATATTATATTCTTTCCTATACATACATACCTGTGATAAAGTTTAATTTATAAATTAGATGCAGTAAGAGATTAAAAACAGTAACTAGTAATGAAATAGAACAATTAAAACAATACACTATAATAAAAGTTATGTGAATGTGGTTCCTCTCTCTCTCTCTCTCTCTCTCTCAAAGTACCTTTTTGTACTGTACTCACCCTTCTTCTTGTGATGATGTGAGATGGTGAAATACCTATGTGATGAGATGAAATGAGGTGAATGATGTAGGCACTGTGACCTAACATTAGGCTACTATTGACCTACTGATGATTACATTAGAAGGAGGATCATCTCCTTGGGTTATCCTGGATCATCAAGCCAGGGCAATGTCATGTCGATGGCTAGATATCAGCAGCAGACCAAGTCGATGGCTGAGGATCCATGTTGATGGATGGGGTGGAACAGAACAGGACGGGGAGAGATTTCATCATGCTACTCAGAAGAGCTCAAATTTAAAACTCATGAATTGTTTATTTCTGGAAATTTTTGTTTAATATTTTGGACTGTGGTTGACCATTGGTAACGGAACCCACAGAAAGCAAAATCATGGATAAGGAATATTACTGTATTTCTGGGTACATATAATATTTTTCAGGAGCAGTCTCAAGACCAATTTGATTGATGGGTAAAAATCTATCTAAAAGAACTGGTGTAAAATCATGTTGACACTTCATTAGTCAATCAGAGTTATGTAACAGCCCTTGTTTCTGAAATTAGTGATAAATACTATTAAGATCATCCTACCGATTTGGTGGAAAACTCTTTTGAAGAACACAGATCTTATCCTTTCTCTAAAGTTCTTCAGTATTTTGATCCATGATTATTCCTGTTCTGAAAGGTCTTACAAGTTCATAAGAATCAAGACATCTCAAGGTTTTAGTTGAAAAGTTGTCACTACCTATTCTGAACTCAAGTATTTTCTCTTGCGGTTTTACAGGTTTTTTGAAGCAATGAAGTGTAAGCTCTACATTTCCACTGAGCTCATGATCCCTTTCAGCTCCATAGAGTTCAACCACGTGACCTATGGTCTGCAACAGACAGGAAACATTTCCCCTGTCTTGCTAGAGTTGTGTTTTCAATGATTGTTCTCAAAAATAAATACAATTTCTAAGCCACAGTTTTTATTTGGTAAATTTTGATGATTTTTAAAAATCATTTGTTTCTCAACAATCTTATGGTTACCAGGGGGAAAGGAGGAACGGATAAATTGGGAGATTGGGATTGACATATATACACTACTATATATAAAATAGATAACTAATAAGGACCCACCGTATAGCACAGGGAACTCTACTCAATACTCTGTAATGACCTAGATGGGAAAAGAATCTAAAAAAGAGTGGATATATGTATATGTATAACTGATTCACTGTGCTGTATACCTACAACTAACAGAACACTGTAAATCAACTCTACTCCAATAATTTTTTTTCAATCATTTGTTTCTCTGGATACCATCTTATATGCCCACTTAATTCTACTCTGCTTATTTAAAAAAAACCTTCTTGTAAAAGGCCACAGAGAATTCGAGGGCTTATGATTCCCACACGGTTGGGATTCACATGCCGCCTTTGTTGCACAGACTCCGCAACTCACAGAGGCTGCTAGTTCAGTCACGCTTCCTTTCCCTTTCTCTTCTCCCCTCCCTGCACCTGCTGTATTTGGGAGTGGAGCATTGTACGGGTTCTCAAGTCTACGGGCACGTGCAAAGAGCGCCTACCTAAGCACTGACGGCTTTACACTGAGATAACTTTCTTATTGGACTGTTATGAGTTGTCCTTATACTCTTAAAGCTGCACATACTAATTTTAGAGCACCTGTCTCTATGCTCAAGACCGCTGAGTAGAAATGTATTGGCTCTGGAGCTTATACTTTACACAACAGAAATATTTATATGTAAGCAAAAGGAAGCAAAATTAAAGATCAGAAGCTTCCTTGAGAGTAAAGAGGAGTAGAAAGAATATGCACAGATCAGAGAAGGAGGAACAGAACTTCAAGAGAAGGTGGAGCATGGGTGAGAAATGGAAAGGACAGACTCAGTTCAGAGACAGTTGGGGGGAGTATTGATGCAGTTTGAATACATTTCCATCTAAGTTACCTGTTGGGACCCTGGAAAGAAACACTTTCCTCGGAATGGGAAGGCCGGTAGTTTATATAAACTAGCAAAACCCCCAAAAGAGTAGTTAACCTATCATCGATAGTCTAATAGACTAACAGACTGTATGCTGCAGGATTTGGTTGCTAAATACAACAGTATCTCAATGCGTTGGCTATTATTTGTAGACCTGAATAAGTCAGAGCAGCGAAGAGACCACACGCTCTTTTATACGATTCAGATAAAACCAAAAGAGAAAAGCAGAGTGATTACTCTCAGACTAGAGAGGGTCAGATCAATAAGTTAATCATGCATTCTCCTGTGTGGAGGTAGAGAGAAATGGATAGTTTTGCTACCTCCTTTGAAACAGATGTTAATGAACTCTGCGTGTGGGAGATGGAAAATCCAGGACAACTCCTTGGTGTTTGGCTTAAGCTACCGTGCGGATGCTACTACCATGTGCTGACATAGGGACAAGGCAGTACAACGAAGAGCTCCATTTTCAACATTCTAAATATGAAATGTCAAAGACGTATTTATTGGAGATGTCAAGTAACATGATATCTGTAGCTCTAAGGAGAGGTAAAAGTGACAGAGAGGCTTGAGAGTCATCAACAGATAGATTTAAAGTAATGGGGATGAATGAGAACACAGAGGAAGAGTTTAAAGAATAGTGACGTTGGCCCTTCAGCATCTAAAGATGAGATATGAAATAGAGAGCCACTGAAGGAGAGGCAGGCATGAAGTGTGGTAGGCAGAAAGAGGAGACCATGATGGCATAAAAGCAAATAACAGGAGGGTTTTTTGTTTATGTTTTTGTTTTTTTTTCCCAGTAGGGAATGATCAATAGTATTAAACACTGCTGAGAGACTGATTATGATGAAACAAGACATGACGATCACTGCTGACCTAGATGCATCAGTACAGTTTTAGGGAGGGGAGCCAGATTTGAAGGATGTGAAAAATAAACGTATTGGTTATAAAGTAGGGCAATAAGGGTGAAAAACTCACTGAAGGAGTTTTACTGTGAAAGATGCAAAAAAAAAAAAAAAATGCAGCAGTAATCAGAGGTGATATAGAATAAAGATTTTTTTAAGTGGAGAGATATTAAAGATATATAGTAGTAGAAATATAATAAAAATATGATGGACTCACCCTGATACGATTGAGCTTTTTTTATGAAGATATAGCATCAGATAAGTGTGAATTCAGCAGCTGTAGCTGACTGAAAAAGAAATGGCTACCTTTCCAAGCTGGGCCTGTCAGATTGTCACTCCTAAAAGTTGGAAGTAGGATTCTAAAATACCCACATGTGAATCTCTGTGAGGCCTTAGTGACTTCCTATCCTTATATTACAATGCTGGTACTCTTCTTCCAAATGATTCTTTTTTGTTTAAATGAACTTGAATGGACTTCTCTAGAACATTGAAAGATCACTAGGAACACTGAGTTAAGCTTTCCTGAAATTCTCCAAATCTACAATAATGCTTTTTCACTCTGTGAATCTTCAAAGAGCAGACAAAACTACAATGTTTTCCAATATATTTGACCCTATAATAATTTTGTGAAGAAGAATATTTCAGGGGACTAATGATCATATAAAAACAATTTGCAATATTACCTAGTTTACGCTTTTAACTCAAATTGCTTGGAGGTTCATCTTCATATTTTGCTTCTGGGTTTACTTCATTCTGGTTTTACTTCTGTATTCATCTCTTCACCTTCTACCTATTTCACCCAAATTCCATATGCCAAACCTAGACTTTTCTTGCTAATTTTATCCCTGACTCCCTCTGAAACTTTGAAAGACTCCAAAATCACTCAGATTTGCCATTTGAAATGAGAATTTCATTGTCTCTCACAAACATTTATGTTCTGAGAAGTATCTTATACCAATTTTTGAATATCTAAGTACTCACAATGTTTATATTTTCTTTACTAAAAAAGAGATAGCAGAAAATACATCAACTTTCTAAATCAATACTACCATTTTCTTGAAGCAGAGACTACACATCTTATGGAACCTCAAAATGCTCTATTTTCATAGCTTCCAGAAGCTTGGAATGCTCATAAACACAGTACATGCCAAACACATATTTCTTTTAACTATGAGGTGCTGTTTGGCTTTGTACTGCATAGTGACATGTTTCCATTTTAATTATGTTTGAATTTAGCATAGCAATTGGATTCCCTTTTAAATCTGCTACATTGAAATTCCACCTGCTTATCCACATTTCTTACTAAAAATTAAAATCTTAATGGTCACGGTGAGGGAATAACAATTAAGAACTTCCTAAAATGTACTTTTCTGTACTAATATTTATATCACACACGTGTTGCAATGACACATGTTTTGCATTTCAAGCCAGAAACCCTGGCTTACATACACTTCCACACATTTATAGCCTTAATCAAGACAGAAACCATTTGCTTTTCACATAGCAATTAAGGCACAGAAACAATTAAGTTTTTTGCTAAATAGCCTCCTTTATTACACTTTATCTTGTGTTTTTGTGAGGAGGAGCTATTATTTCTGCTCCAAGCTCTTGATCTCCCCAGGGAGTGGAAATGAGCGTCTGTTGTGGAACAGAGCTGAAAATGAAGTCCCAGGGAATGAGAATGTGGAGAGAAGGAAAATGGGAAACCAACTCTGGAAAAAGCAGAAGAGCTTTCATGCAGAAAGTTCTGCACTATAATCAGCTATAGCTATCATGCAAGGTGTCCAGAGCTCACTCAGTTGCTTAGAGGTTAGTGCCTTCGGTCTCTACAGAAAAGGGAAAAAGTGGTGAGCAAGGCAAGGAAAATGTACAGGATTTAAGAGAGTGAGATAGGAAATGGAGAGGGAAGGAGAGAATGAGAAAAGATGAGAAAGAGAAGAAGGAAAAATGAATGACAGAGAATCATGAGATTTCAGAGCTGAGTCTCACTGTGGGCAGCTAGGAAAAATGGTCACCTGATCATAATCTGAATGTTTACCTGATAACAATCTTAGTGGAGATTTTAGATTTTATACTGCTAATCTGACTACACTGTTGCCAGATTGGTTAACTGTCTAGACTAGGCTGAATATTTTAGAAGTATCATATATCAGTGGTCCATCCAGGTTTATATTAAAGTGATGATTTATCTACTTTAGGAATAATAGAAAATACTTTCACTTGTTTTATAGAACTATAATTAAGTGTATTAAAAAATAAGCAGATATTTTATAATTAAATATACAGATGCATATATACACACATGTATATACAGACACACACATGCATATGAAGGTCTCTGAAAGAGCAGTACCATATGCATGCAAAACTCTTTCCCCTTCAAAAAACAGTCAGCTACATTAAAATAATATGACAAATATTCTGACACTTGGATTTCATTCATGCAATCCTTATACAAAAGTCTTTGAAGTTAATATTTGCTCTCTTCTTATCTAAAA
Organism: Eschrichtius robustus; assembly: GCF_028021215.1. Lineage (NCBI taxonomy): Eukaryota > Metazoa > Chordata > Mammalia > Artiodactyla > Eschrichtiidae > Eschrichtius > Eschrichtius robustus. The sequence continues at coordinate 115,376,982 of NC_090829.1, read as the reverse complement.
CAGACTGTTTTGGCAAAAGCTATGTCTGCCCTCCTTCATTAATATCCAATTCAGTGAGAAAAAAGGCTGACTTTGATTTATATGAAACAATTTTGAAAGTATTTTAAGGTTTCAAAACTAAAATAGTTTCTTAATTTTTAAAATTATGCTTTATGGAGAAAATAAAGTATTAAAATCAAAAGATAAGACTGACTTTGATCTTCAAAGCCAAGCCACATGCTTGTTACATGAGGCTTGCAGGAAAATACGTGCACCTTCTCAAATCTGCATGGTACACAACTAGTCCTTAATAGCCTTGCAGACTGCTATTTATAACGCACATCAGGCTTTTGGATAAATTGATTGATTGGAGTTAAAATGCGTGGCTTTCATGTTGAGGGTTCACATAGGTGAATAAATGAATATTAGAAAATATGGTAAAATCTGAAAATTAAAACTGGAGAAGAGAACATTGTTTTTATTAGGTGTGTTTATACTGTTTGTACGATAGGCCCTCACACACACACACACACACACACAGACACACACACACACACAGGCACATTCTCATACACATGCACACATGATATAACCACAGTATCTCCAACTCATTTTGTTCTTCAAATATGAGATTCACCCAACATTTCCCAATAGATCTGTTCATCTAATTTAATTCCTCATTGATATAGCCAGGACTAATTTCTTCAACAGTCAAATATTCAATGCAAGCAGTTTGAGCAAAACAGGAAAATGTTTTTGGCTCGTGTAATTGGGAAAGTCAGGAGTGAGGCTAGCATAAAAATTATCTGGAGCTATGGATTAGATAAATATCAAGAGTGTCTCTCTCACATTCTCACAACTTTGATTTTCTCCACATATGGTTGTGGTCTTTCTTGCTGCTGATGGGGTAGATAGTGGCTTTGGGAGGCTGATTATTTGCACATCGTTACCATGATTTTCTCCACGCTTCCTCCCACCCCAAATCCCTGGTCAGTGTTTTGATTAGACCACCTGGTGCATGTGCATGTGCCTGTTTCTGGAATAATCCCTGTGGCCATGAGCATAGGGTCCTCTGAGCCATGGCAAGAGCCACCCTGACATAGGCGCCTGTTCCCGCAGCCAGAGCATCTCACCTGCAGAAAGGCAGGAAGTGAAGGCGACAAAGAGAACAGACAAACATTCATGACCACAGTCATCACTTCTCCTTTTATGAAACCATATGGTTCTCCAGTGTTTACAACATCCACGTGATCAATTCAGAACAAATTCTTACTGAATAATAGCTATGAATCACCACAACCACCACTATCTCATACACACACACACACACACACACACAAAATAACAGTTATTTCGGGGCAATTGTGCAAAGTGTTTTTCACATTCTCTCACGTGATTCTCCTCTAAATATTCTGAAGTAGACTCTTTCTGCTTTATATATGAGAAGACTGAAATTGTATGTGAACAGCTTCAACAATCTAACCGAAAACTACAAAGGGTATCCAGTTTTGAAGTGTGTGTAGGTCAATCAAAGACCTCACATGCAATAGTAGGAGAAGTGGTGATTGTATAGCATAGATTTGAGGCCTCTGAGGGACTTAATACCAGCAATGCTGATGGCATGGAAGACAATATCAAAAAATCGGCAATAATTAAAATGCAGTCATCAGTACATACAAGATTAGGTTCAACTGAATATGACCAAATCTGAAATAATAGTGACTTACTAAGATACAATCTTATATTTTCCTCTCGTAAACAAAGCCTGGGGCAGAGGGAACAGTCCATTGCTGGGACAGAGACTTGACAATCATCAGTGATCCACCCACAGTGTTTTGCTTCATGTTTCAACATGACTGTTCAGGAGGCAGCTGTGACATTCCAGTCATCCGAAAAATGTCGAGGGCACAAGAGGGGCGTAGTCCTCTTCCTTGAAAAACCCTTCCCGGATGTTGCACAGGACACTTTAGCCAGCGCATTATCATATGGCCACACCTAGCTACAAGGGGGGCTTGTACATAGAGTCTTTAGCCCATTCAGTCATGTGTGCTGCTAAAAATCTGAGACGCTCTAATAGAAGAAAGGGAAAATCGATATTGGGACGGGAGGACAGGAGTCTCTGCCAATAACTCTCTTACACTGTCCTCTGCAATATGTCACTGATGTCACTCTTGGATTACAACTCTTACTGCCCTGGCCATGTTTCTTTAAATAGTCAAAGGGTAGCATTCTTACCTATTATATTGAACATAAGATTCTTTTCTTCTTTGTGATTTACTAGAGTTACACTCTGCTTTATATTTCTGAATATAAGCAGATTGTGTCCTAACTGCTTTGTTAAGACCCACTAAGCTCTCCATACTCTCTCTCTCAAATTTTATTGTAATGTTATATTCAACTGTAGTAAAACTGACTTTATACTACAGTAGATTGTATTTACAAATGGCTGCAAGAGTATTTCTTGTCCTGTGTTTTCATACAGAAACCGGCCATTCCTTTATCGAGAGATAAAGCCTGTTTTCCCTCCCCTCGAAACTGGGAAAATCTTTGACTTTTGATGAATAGAATACAATGGAAATAATGCTGCATGTCTTCTGACACTAGATCCAAGAGTTATGGCAAAAGAGTTTCCACCAGATGCCTCCTCTGTTGGAATGCTTTACCTTGGAGCTCAGCAGCCATGCTGTGAGGAAGTCAAGCGGCCACATGGAAAGACCACAAATAAGTATCTAGCCACAACCTCAGGTGCTTGAGTTGTCCCAGCTAACTGTGAGCATGTGCTATTAGAGCAGTAAGCGGGAGAGCCTCCTGATGATTACTGAGTCCAGTCTTTGGGCTATCCCAGCTGATACATGGTGGGGCAGAGCAAAGCTGACCCCACTGAGTCCTGCCCAAAGTGCACATTACTGAGATGGTAAGTGTGTTCGTTGTTTTAAGCCACTAACTTTTGGGGTGGTTAGTTATGCAACACTACATAACTGGAACGTACGTATTGATAAAAACTTAGCAACATACCTGTAAAAGTACACCAGTTAAGAACTAATTCATTCAAGGTATGAAGAGTTATATCATCCAATCACCTCATTTTAAAGAGGAGACAATCCAGAGTGAGTTCATTCAAGCAAGTTGCTTAAAGCCGTACAATCATTTCGCATCTTGTACCCAAAAGTCACTTCTGGGTACTCTAATTCCTCCTATGCATAGTTTTTTTTCATTCCTTCATCATATCTGAAATATGATTTTAAGTTTCAGCATAACAGATTTATACTGCTAGATATGAACCATGGTCCACTGATTCTCAACTCTGACTCTGGGACACAACCACCTGTGGTTCCTCTGGAATCACAGGATCCTTTGCACCACTGCAGCCTCTTGAATGAGAATCTCCATTCGGGAGTATGCATTTACGTACACATATACCAATTCTACGTGTAATTCATATGAGCAGACAGTGTTGAGCCTCACTGATATGGATCATGTTCCCTGGAGGGATGTTCCTTTATAACAGAAAATCACAGGTAAGAAATATTTCATACATTCAACTCTGGATCTGTCCTCAGACCCCATTGCTTTTGTGTATATAAAACAAAATGGAATATCAACAGACCGTATTTGACAAAAAATAAAAACAGCAGAGCATATTAGATAAAAATAGAAAGAGAAGAGTTATTCTATCATATAATCCCATTCTATATTACATTTTTCTAAGAGTCTTCTGTGCATTAGTCCTTAACTGGTTCAATTCAGTTCAACACACTAGCCAGGAGCTATGTTTGGCAAGGGGATTTCAAAAATGAAAAAGACCTGCCAGTTTCATGAAGAAGGTTTTCAGGAAGTTGGCAATTTCAGATTTACGTGACAAAGCCATAACACTATTTAGGCTGCCATGGGATCACAGAACTAAGGCTCTTATTCCAAACTAGAAGCACTTGAAAGAATTCATAGAGGAGACAATACCTAAAAGGACTCTGAAAGCATCAATCATAAACGTTATCTGGGCAAAGAAATTTGCGCATGTTATTCAAGAGGAGAATAGTATAGTACAGGGTCAGCAAACTCTGGCCCAGGAGCTACATCTGGCCCACTACCTATTTTTGTAAATATAGTTTTACTTGAACATATTCATGCCATATTGTCACAGTAGAATTTAGTTGACTGGCCATATGGTATGCCCCGCAAAGCCAAAGGCATTTACCATCTGGGACTTCCCAGAAAAAGTTTTCTGACGTCTCATATAGAGAGGACGATAATATCTGAAATACCACTGTATATTCAAGGAATTTTAAAAAATTCAATATAATAAAATATAAAATTAAAAGCAGAGAAAAATAGGTTTGAGTCTGGATTCTTAAGTAGGAGACATGAAGAACTGTTTGTGTTAGGTTAAGGTGCTTGTGTTTTATTCTTTCTGTCATGGAGAACAGACTGTGAGTTTGGAGAAGCAGAGTGACATGGTCAGATTTTAGCAAGATCGCTCTGGCTACATTGTGGAGATATTTAAGAAATGCAAAATAGCAAATGAAAGACCAGTTAAGAAGGGAGATATTTTGAGGACCTGAAGTAGTACAAAGAAAAGGGATGAATAGGAGGGGCTCTATAGAAGCGCTTTAGTAAGTATAATTAGCAAGATTTGCTGAAACTTCTCTCTCTTCATTTTCAAATACGTCTGCTAATTTTTGTCACTCCTCTCTTCAAATGGTGAAACCTAATTACCCTTCCATTGAACCAGACCTGGGGACTCCTTTCTAACCAATACAATGTGGCAGAAGTGATGATATATGTCTTCCCAGGCAAAGTCAGAGAGAACATAACTCCCTCCTGACCATCTTTGCTCTAGAAGAAGCTAGCCACCGTACCATTAATACTCAAGCAGCCCTAGGAGAGTTGCATGGGAAGAGGAACTGAGGCCTTCCGCAAACAGCCAGCACCAACTTGCCAGCAATGTGAGTGAGCCACCTGGGAACCACTGAAGCCTTCAGTTGACTGCAGGACCAGCCAACATCTTGACTACAACCTCATAAGAGATCCTGAACCATAATCCAGAGACACACTCCACAGGCAGTGTAGGCATCTCAGAAGGTGAGAGGCCCCAGGGTTCAGGGCTGTCAGTTTTTACAGAGGTGGGTAATTTCATAGGCTAATGCGGATTATTCCACTATTTTGGAGAAGGGGTGGGGATTTCCAGGAATTGGGCCACCGCCTACTTTTTTGGCCTTTTATGGTCGGCCTCGGCACTACCATGGCGCCTGTGGGTGTGTCACTTAGCTTGCTGCTGTATTACAATGAGTGTGTACTGAGGCTCAAGGTCTAGTGGAAGTCAACTCGTCTGCCATTTTGGACCTAGTTGGTTCTTACCAGTTTATGTTGTATCCTTGACGGCTATGTCATTCTTTTAAAGTTTGTGCCCTGCCCCCTCCTGTCTCACTAACTCACAAAAACTGTGAGAGAAATGTTTATTGCTGCTTTCAGCCACTAATTACAGGGATCATTTATTACATAGTAATAGATAATATATCATCGTTGATCGAAGTGAGAAATGCAGGAAGAGAAAAAAAATTAGGGAAAAAAAGTGCTATGGGCCATATTAACCATGCTGATTTTGAAGGTCTCTTGGAAGAGCCAAATGAACGTGTTGAGTAGAACTTCCATGTTCCCCCTTAGTCTGACACTTGGGAGAGGCCAGAGATTATACCAGTATTCCCTGAGGTGCCTATCTGTTCTAATGTACAATTTCCAAACTCTCTTCAATTCTGTTTTTATTTTAGTGAGTTTATCTTCGGTCACAGCAAGCTGTTTTGTCCTCACTCTTTGCTTCTGTGCCCATTGGTGTGTAACATCTCATGGTTCAGCAAATAACTGTTATAAAAATGAAACATTTCAAAAAGAAGAGAACTTGCAAAGATAAGACTTCCAGCCTTCTGGCTTATATTCAAGCCCCATGGTAGAGAAACAAGGCTCTCAACCAATAACCAATGTACCTGGAAGCTAGAAATGGTTTCCATGGAGAGCCAAATTACAGACACTAGACACTATCAGTGAGACATAGGAATGCAAACCCCAGGGTTTGATAATATTTTCCTTAGCTACTCTAAACATATTCAAATGCAATGTCCTCAAGCTGGAATCTGCTTGGATACGGGCAAGAGATAAGGCCAGTGAGGTTGGTGAAGTGTCCAAATGTATGCATACTAAAGATAGGAAATGGCCCTATGCTATTGTATTCCTAGGCTCGGCTACTAGCTTCTAGCATAAATTTGTTGCTAGCACCATACTTGAATGTCAGCAGAATTACTCTCTGCCACAGTTGAACGCACCGGAATAAAAAATATACAGTTAAATATTTATGTATCAACAAGGAACATCTACAGAAACTGGACTCACTCTAGTTCATAGGAGATTAAATTTGGGACTCATCAGCAAGAAAAACATGTACAGTATCTCAAACACCGTCACGGAGTCAAGAAAATGTAAATATTAAATCATAATTTTTAAAATTAGTATTTACCCTTTAAAGTCTTTAAAACTTGGACATTTGTAGCTCTTTGTGTTTAAGTGTTTAACAAACATTTAAGTCACCACTATTCATGAAGCATCATGGTAGGCATGTAGGGCACAAGGTTGTTAACACAAAATATTTCCTGGAGTAACTGATGATCTCAACAAATTGAAATGTGTCACCTTTTCCTATTATGAAGGGAACTCAATTTTTCATGTTCACAAAATTCAATACACACACACAAAATTTCAAAGAAAAACAGAATCATTCCTCTCTGTGTCAGACATGATGAGTTCTGTTGCTCCCCTTACACCCACAGCCTCTTCTGCCAAGTTTAGAACAACAACACATGCAACCTCACCTGTCTCTAAACTTTGTTTGCCATCCTCTCCCTGCACCAGTATAATTTCTCCATCTTTTTCAGTCTGATTTTCTCTTCTAAAAAGAAAATCATTCTAAGAAAATCATTACTGAATCATTGAAAGACCCTTTAATCCTGGATAAAAGGTTAAGCCTGCTCTGTGGTTTTCAAGGGGGTGGGTGGTGAGCAGGATTTCACTTACTCAGTAGACCCAAAAGTTAGTGTGTCCTTTAAATACTGAGTACAGGACGGAAGCAATTTCTCACCATAGTGGGAGATGGATGTGGTCAGCAAGAGGAACTTTAGCCTGACTTTAATCAGTTGTCATCAGAAAAGAACACAGAGATCTTACTATCCAAAATTAGTGATGCTATTAGAGCCTACTTTATCTTAAGAACTGCCATTGATTTAGGACCATCCCATCTGACTTTAATTTTCCTGGTAAAACAACAGCAGAATATTCCTGAGGTCCCTGTGTAGCTTTGAAAGACAGTACCCCGAGCAGCTAAGTAAGGGGCTTGCAGGGTTGTCCAAGAAAGGTGGAACTGACAGCTCCCTAATCTGTTCAGACAGAACTCCTATGAGACTAAATCATAAAAAGGACATAGCACATACTCACTAGGGCACCTCTCCTTTCAAGCCACACTCCCTCCCTCCAACATCGAGCAATACACACATAGCACTACATACAGTTTTGATTGGACTGCAAAATGGGTTAAAGTCCAAATCCACAGATAGCAAATAGCAAAGGCAATCATCCCTAATAGCCTTCAAACATGCCAAATGGGAAGTTCTTTCAGACAGACCTACGCAGAGAATGGTTTTTTAAGAAAACATGTGTGTTCTGACAGAATTGTTTTTATGATTGTATACCCAATTTCCTCTAAAAGACTCTCCCCTGAGGTACTTTTTGAAGACTGAAGGAAAATGAACAAAGGGTTCTTGTGGTTTATTAGAGAAAAACATATTTAAAAGATCTCAAAGGGAAGAGGAATTTTTCACATTTGAAGTATAATAAGGATTTAAAGACAAAACCTCTATGATATTCATAGATTGTCCAAAGATTTGTGTTTGTTTGGATCCCAGGAAAAGGCAAACTTTAAGTTACACAATCAGGAGTTTCTTGGACATTATAAATAATAAAGTTTATTATAATTTCTATTTTGTCTTTGCTGCCCATATTTGCATTATAACTATGCACCTTACAAATACACCTATTTTCAGAAAACAGAAGCTGTACTCGTGGAGCTGGTTATTTTTAAAAGTACTTTGTGCTCCAGAGAAGTGCTATGACTTGTTCTCAACTCACGTAAAGAAAGAATGTGTGCATGAAAAAGCGTTTGCTCTCTATTCTTAAATAAGCTGTTAGATGCTACATGTTGAAACTCCTGACAGGGACAAAGGGCTGGAGGAAACTTGCAAGGACCTAGCTCATAATTCAAGGAGGTCCCACTGCATTATGCTATGAGGCTGTGAGGTTACGGTACAATTGCATGAGCAATCGTATTTGTTGTCATAAATCAATGAATAATGCTTTTGTTAATTATTTGTTGAGTCTTACTTTTGGTTTTGCACAGAACTTTAGCTTTGGAATGATTTAGAGACATAAAACAGCACCACACCCTCATTAGGTCATAACTGCTTTCTAACTAGATCTCTGGAGCATTACTTATATAAGTAGACTTATTAGCCTCATTAGCAATGAAGTAATCATATTTGTTATTCAAAGTTCAACATGATGTACTTTTGGCTTTTTGTCAGTTTTAGATGAGAGGAGAAATCTTGGCATTTATCTGAAATGCTTGATATGACTTAAGATATTGTATCTTTCCTCGAACCACATTCTATTATTTCCACATGCACAATAAATGGACTCTTCTGGAATAGAATATATGAAAGTAGAAGAGGAGTCGATTAAGGAATTATCAAAGGGGACTGCATAACGTGGCTTAGGTGGACTGATGCCCCACCTTAACATTTAACTTGGTTTCAGGAAGTCTTAGGTGGGGTAAGAATTGGTCAGCATATTTAACAAAGTCTTGAGGGGGAAAGTCTACTATGACATAACCAGAGAAGCAAAAGGGTAAGAGTTCGTTATCAAAGGAGGTAAAGAGAAAGAAGTGGGAAGACTGGATGGACAAAGTACCTCTAGCTACACTGTACTAGGAGGAGTTGCCTTGCTCCAATTATTCAACAATATTTGTCAAATACCAACTACTTGCAAAGCATTGTACTAGGTACTTTATGCCTTAAAGTTCAGGTTCTAAGGAGGAATAAAAAGCTGTTATTAAGCACTTGTATATACATATTATTTAACTTGACAGCAATCATATACGTTGAATATTGATATTCCCTTCTTCCATAGGTTCAGAGAAGTTAGGTAATTTGCTCTAGATCAAACCCCTACATAAAACTATAAATCTTGGACCTGTGATTTGAACAAGTTCTTCACCAAATATCCACACAGCTTATCAATGAAGCAAATTCACAAATATTGTATAAAATAACTGACCTTTGTACTCAAAACTAACAGCACCTTGTTTTTTCAGCCACAGATGGATTTGAGCATCTAATGATGCAAAGATAAAAATATCATGTGATATTGAGTATGTTCACCATTTAATATTTACTTTTTTATGGCAAATGTGAAATTCATGGTAAGAACAGCAGATGTGCAAATGTATAAATGTTTTCATTTATTCTACAAAGGAATTTAATACCTAACTTAGGCCCCATTGGGTTTGATGTTTTATCCAGCTATTACTAGGAAATTCAGAAAATTTCAGAGATCTCTACGTTATCTTGGCTGTAAAATGAACTTCCTCAAGACTTACCCTGGGGTTGATGTTAAGTTGTTAAGCTTTGAGTAGGGAAGTAAGAAGATTTATGCCCATAGTACTTAGCTATAAGTAGGAGGGAGCTGTCTATCTCTGAATCATGAAACAGCTCTGTTTAATGGGTCTAAAACTGGCCCTTGCTCTGGCTGTCACTTGTCCCATTTAATATTTGGTCATGTTCCAATCTCTATTGGCAACTGGCTGAGAGTGAAGCAGTTTCTGGTAGGGACGGTCGCACCTCAGAGTGCCTTCCCATGTCATTCTGGAAAACAGGAAACTCAGAGGGGTTGTCTTTGACGCTCCTGTGCCTAGATATGCCACAACAGGTGTCTTAGTTTGCTCAGGCTGCTATAATAAAATACCATAAACTGGATGTCTTCTAAACAGAAATTTATTTCTCACAGTTTCAGAGGCTAGAAGTCCACGATCAGGGTGACTGCACGGTCATGTTCTGGTGAGAGCCCTCTTCCAGTTGCAGACTGCTGACTTCTTGTGCCCTCACATGGTGGAAGGAACGAGGGAGGCTGACCTGATCACCTCCCGAAGACCCCACCTCCTAAATACCAACACCTTGAAGGTTAGATTTTAATAGGTACACTTGGAGGGAAGCCAAACATTCAGACCATAGCAACAGCCTTTCTATTCTGTAGCTAAAACACCATGACAAATGTGGGACTTTGCTCTGAAGCTTTTCATCTTCTTGGTCTCCATCTAGGAAATGGGACACAGATTCTCTTAAGTTTCTGATCCCCTAATTTAAGAAGACACTATGTAATTTCATCCCTCCCCTCAGACTTCATCTGTGGGTGAAAGTGGCTGTTGGGAAGGAGAGGTAGGATGTCTTCTTCTAACTCTGTATAGAATATTCTTCTCCTCTCCTTCCCCAAACAGAAGCTATTTTATATCACATGGGGAGGGAGGGACACATGCTAGTCCTTGTTGGCCCAGGTCATCTGAGCTTAAAGGGTAGAATCTGCCACCTTGGTTATCTTGTCTATTCTGACAACTCCATCCCCAGGCCCACAGCAATGGTGGCTCTAAGAGCCAAATCGAAGAGGGAAAAGTCACAGAGTCAGAGTGTATGAGAGAAGAATTAAATACCTGGAATCATATTATATTTCTACCACCATTTGTCTCTAGAAACTGAATGATTGTACTCAATCAGTAAGGCAGATATTAATGAATTTTAAATGCAATCAATTTTAAACTGGGATTACTATATCCCAGGCACCTGGATGAAAAAAGAAATATTCAGTCAGTCACTCAGATGTTTCTAGGTATTTAGTGTTGTATATACTATAAAAATACCTGCATCTATTCCCATCCTGGGGACTGTTTGGAGGGCTGTGTACACCAATTTTATAGAATAGGTTATTTTTAATTTTGAAACCAGAGTAGTAATCCAGCATCCTTAAAGAACCAGAAGGGTAGGGAAAAATAACATAATTTGTGAGAAATTTAAGAAAAATGTACATATTGACTTATTTCTCTCTTTCACAATTCATTCTACCTGATGGGATGGCTAGCTGCATTTTTAATTTGGCTGTGATATTTGATTTAATATAGTAATTTTATAAGGAAATAAATTTGATGCTGGAACTTTTCTTATGAATCAGAACTACTTCTGCATGATTAAGTTCTTGTGATTATTTATTTTAGATGTAAGAATCAGAAAATGTCCAAAAATACACAAATTTTCTATTCACTTGTTTCATTTTTATTAAATTGGATTCTTCTAGAAGGCCTGATACTACACTAGCCTCAAATAGGTCATATATCAGAGAAAGTCAATAATACCCTGATGATCTAATCGGTGACATCCTAAAATTTCTGCAAACTTCTTGTGTAATAAATATTTGACAGACACACATATTTTATGTTTTGTGAGAACTGCAGTCTTTTTTAGGGGACAGAGTTATTTTTTAAAGGCAAAAAGTGGTTTATGTCATAATCAATTACTCAGCTACAGCTTTAAAATGGTTATTTATAAATTGCTTAATATGGTTGCCAAGTTTAATGGTTGTTTTCATTATTTATTAGATTAATGTTGTAAACACAGTATTGATCCAAAGGGCAATGCGTTTCATAAAATATATCTAACCATAATATTGAGCAGTAAAAGTTGAAATATAAAAACTCCTAGATCGGTTTCATAGTACCCTTAGAAACGTGTGTAAACTTGTGTGTTTGAGTTATAGACATGAGGGGCAACTTAAATATTAGATGCACGTATTGTCAAACTGTCATCATTAGGGGCAATTATCCTACTGAACATGTTTAAATTCTGCACTTTTTAGGAAAATATTTTGACTTAGAATATTCTGCTTAATTAAAATATAATTTCATATATGCAAAGGATATATTGAATTACAACATTTGAAATTACTTTGCCCGATACTCTTAAATTTGTGAATGCTGAAACTCAAGAGAATGAAAAACTTGCCCAGAGCATCATAATGTGTAATTAATTCAAGATTTTTTTCCACTCTACACACATCCTGTTATTCCCAACCACACACAATTTGGTGCAGTTTTTTTTTTTTTTTAATTTTTAATTTTAATGGTAAGTTATTATAGCATTTCTCTTCCTTTGGATAAAGTTTCATTCCTAACACAATTTGTTTTGTGTATCAAATCACTGTAAAAGTATTATAATTAAATACACATATTTGAGTGGTCTATGAGGGATTCCAAGTACTTATAAAAATCTGAATCATATCCAAAATGTCTCTTTCATAGACCTTCTTTCTTTTCTCACTGCTAACTTAGTGCCGACCCTCTTAACTTCTTGTCTACATACTACAATGGTCGCCTAACTGGTCTCCCTCTCCAATCAATACTACACATGACTGCTAGAGCTATTGCCATTCCCCTGCTGTAAAACATTGACTTCTTAGTGCTTGGAATAAATAACCAATTACTTAGCCTACGTATAAAGTGCCTCATTATATGACCACAACCTATATTTTAACCTTCTCCCTCTACGTCCACCCTCATGTGCAGCTACCTATTTGCAATTCTCACGTTTGCCTGGTATATTCTTCCAGTTCTATCAGTCTTGGATCAAGTTCCCTCTTTCATCTGAAATGATCTAATAGATTCAGCATTCAGACTAAATCTCACCTTCCTACAAACCACAGATATCACCATTCAGAATTCATCTTCTTTCCTACACTGTCACAAGAGTGTTTAAATAGCACATATTACAGTCTTCTACTAAGTTTCTTCATGGACAGCTGTCTCCCTCCCTAGAATAAGGACATATGGAGGCAAGAGAAAAATTCCACTTTGTTTCAGTTAGTCTACGGTGTTTTCAATAACAAATGTGTGCAGACTGAATTGACTTGGCTAAAAACTTGGGCGACTTTTAAATAAGTTACATTATGCATATTTTTGCCTCCTTAAAATGCTGGATCATATACTTTATTTTTTCAGATGATTTAGGGAAATATTCACTAACATTTTTGTATTGGGTTATTATGCCCTCAGGAACCACTAAGGCATGTCAAGTTCTTTGTCTCTAGAGTGCATGACTACAAACTGCAGAGATTTGATTCAGAAAGTTCTATATCCTCTGACTCTTTCTGCCAGCAGCCTTATTTTAATCAATTGCCTGTGGAGAGGCCTGAAGATGTCTCTCTCTCTCTCCTAGAGAAAAAACATCAAGGTCTTTGTAGCAGCAGTTTGCTTGTGAGACTTACTGCCCTTCCTGGTTGGTGGATGTTCCTGAAATGCTGTAGAGTGTTGGCGCCGAAGAATTAGATATTTTCTCTGAGAAATAAGAAACAACTTGTTAAAGTATGGGCAAGAAGAGTTGAAACTTGGCTTTTGATGGTGCCATTTCTCATTGGGATGGATGTTCTCATTTTCAGAGAGTAGGAGAAACTGGACGAGGGGGTTAGCGCTCCCGGGAGTGAGGGATAATCATGTCACACATGGTGGGGCCCATTCCCTCACCCCCCTTCATGCGCACAGAAATGGAGCGGAACTTCTTTCTGGTGGTGGACACCCTATGCCCAGCAGCCTCGCTATTATTGCTTCCTTTTCAATAGAAACAGATATTGTTGCACTACTGTTTGTTGGTTGAAAGGTCATGGGGCATTAGATCACTGAAGCCCTCAAGGGAGGTAAAATATAGCCAGGGCGAAAACACAGTGCCAGCTGAGGGAACAGCAACTTGATTTTCTGTAGGAATTTCCAACTACTTTCTACTTCTCTATGTCCTGCCCTCCTCAAGTTATAACTTCTGGATTCAATAATAGCTACTGTTCATTTCTTTTTGGCTTTTCCTGTACTTTTCCAAGCAGCCTCCGTTTTTCCAAGGGGATGTCTCTCTCGCCCTTGAAAGTTACAAGATGTATTGATTTCATCTGAGCAACTGGAGTAGTACAACAATAATTTTGCTTTAGGCTTTTGGGTTTTGTCCTACAAAATTTGTACTTAAGACATCTTTTCAGAATTTTCCTCATGAACAAAAATCATTCCAGGTGGCGTTTGGGAGCACAGGAAGCATATCCACATTTCCTGCTGGAGCTCAGCTCATGCTTGGCTGCCAGAAGCAAATGTCTTTCAGAGCAGTTTTTGTATGGTCATAGATTTGAGATCAGCCACCGCCTCTCTGCTTCTTTTAAAAACCGCTTTCCATATAAATGTTTACAAGCCCAGAAGTCTAGAATTTTTTCTTGTTCTGCTTTTATTGCCAACACACAACAACCTTAAATAAGTCACTGATATTTGAGACTCAGTTTCCTTCTTTGTCAAATTGAGAGGCTCCCTGGCCCCTTGCTCCATGGCACTGATGTAAAGATCAAGTGAGACCATGAAAGAAAAACGTGAAAATCTCTAAAACACCAAATAAAACAGTGAGATAATTTATGTGACCATACTTCGTAAACTCTAAAGTGATATATGAGTAATTATGCTTTTGATTAAAATTGCTGCCTAAGAGTCCTGAGAACATTCCCTAACCCTCAAGGGCATGAAGGGCAATACTACACATTTAACTGCTACTTTTCCATCCTTGCTAAACTACACTCGCCTCCTGCATGCCCTTCCAGAAGGCTTTTTTCTCACGGTGGCTCAGCCAGCTTTTTGTCTGCAGCCATAAAATCAAGTCTTTTATACCTTAAATGCAAATACTTGGGTTCAGGAAATACAGGAACTTTCCTGGAAACTCATGCAAAATATCTTTACTGCCCTCATTCTCTGGAACCCAGAAGCCCTCACATTATTTGGAGATATATGTTTCCGAAAGAAGGTGGCTGTTTAAAGCTCATATGGCATGCAGATCAGTGAGAGGAAGGAAAAAAAGTCACCTTCCTATATCTCCCTAGTTGGAGCACCAGTTATTCTTCTGGAAAATTACATTGCAAAAAATATCTGTGAAGGCTTGAAGTTCATCTTGCTCTTTATATCTAAAGAAGCTTTATGTGTATGGAGAGCCTGATATTTTCCTGGCAAATTTTGGCCTGAAGAGATATGGTTGCCTCCCTGCCATGTGGCAGTGCTAAAGCAATGCTAACAGACCTAAGCAAATAAAAACTTGGAGGTGAATACTCTCTCATCTGTTTACCAACCTCACATCAAAAATAAAAGGCAAGTCCTGGGACTTCTCTGGCGGTCCAGTGGTTAGGACTTTGCCTTCCAATGCAGGGGGTGCGGGTTCAATCCCTGGTTGGGGAGCTAAGATCCCACATGCCCCGGGGCCAAAAAACCAAAACATAAAACAAAAGCAATATTGTAGCAAATTCAATAAAGACTTTAAAAAATGGCCCCCCAAAAAAGAAAAATGCAAGGCAAGTCCCAACAACATGCATCTGATTTTTTGTTTTGTTGTATTTTGTTTTAATATACTTTATTTTTAAAGAGTACTTTTAGGTTCACAGTAAAATTGAGCAGAATGTATAGAGGTTTCCCATATACCCCCTGCCTCCACATATTCATAGCCTCCCCCATTAACATCCCCCCACCAGGGAGGTATATTTGTCACAACTGATGAATCTACATTGACAATTCATTATCACCCAAAGTCCATAGTTTACATTAGGTTCACTCTTGGTGCTGTATATTCTAGGGGTTTCAAAAAATATACAATGACATGTATCTCCATTATAGTATCACATAGAGCAGTTTCACTGCCCTAAAAATATCTTTATTCTGCCCACTCATCCCTTCCCCCCTGGCCCATGGCAACCACTGATCTTTTTACTGTCTCTATGGTTTTTTTCTTAGCCAGAGTGTTATACGGTTGGAATCATATAGTACATAGCCATTTCAGACTGGATTCTTTCCCTTAGTAATATGCATTCAAGGTTTTATAATGTCTTTTCATGGCTTGATAAATAATTTTTTTTCAGTGATAAATAATATTCCGCGGTCTGGATGAAGCACAGCTTATCCATTCACCTACTGAAAAACATCTTGGTTGCTTCCAAGTTTTGGAAATTATGAATATGTACTTATTGCCATTTTGCTAATTGTTTTCTGGATGTTTTATAGCTCTTCTCTTGCTCTCTTCCCTTGTGATTTGATGACTATCTTTAGTGTTATGTTTGGATTCCTCTCTATTTTTTGTGTATCTATTATAGGTTTTTAGATTGTGGTTACCATGAGGTTTATATATAACCACCTATGTATATAGTAGCCTATTTATTGATGACCTCTACCAGAGGTGTGTTGAACTATCTTCAGTTTAAATTTATTTTTTCTTTTCTCTGTTGAGCTTGGTTGATTTTTACTACTCTGTCATCCAGATCGCCAAATCGTCCTTCTTAATCCTCCCTCTAGCCTATTAGTGGCAGGAGCTGGCCTGGGCCCACTAAGCTGGAGCCGTGCATGCCATGGGGCTGCACAGCGAGCCAGGCTGGGGGCCAGCCCCAGCTACCAGCGCACCTACAGTAGTTGGTCCAGAACAACAGAAGGGCCCATGTAGACCACATAGGGGACACCTTCCGAGCATCTAGCTCTGGTGTCCAGAGGGGAACATGCTGCTGGGCCCCATAGAATGTGTCCTACATAAAAGTCTCTTCTCCAATATTAGGAGATGTAACAGACCTACCTAGTACATAGAAATAAACACAGAGAATTAGGCAAATTAAGGAGACAAAGGAATATGTTCCAAAAGAAGGAACAAGACAAAAACTCAGAAAAAGAACTAAACAAAATGGAGATAAGCAATCTACCCAAAGAAGAGTTCAAGGTAAAGATTATAAAGGTACTCACTGATATTAGGAGAAAAATGGATGAACACTTGAACAAAAAACTAGAAAATACCATTGACCCTTGAACAACATGGGTTTAAACTGTGTGGGTTCACTTATAAGCAGATTTTTTTCAATAGACACTACAGTACTACATGACTGTGGTTGACTGAATCAGCAGATGCAGAACCACAGATACTGAGGGCTGACTATGAGACTTGAACATCTGCAGATTTTGGTATCTATGGTAGGTCCTGGAACCAATCCCCCATGGATACCAAGGGATGACTGCAGAAAGGAACCAATCAGAGTTGAACAATACAATAACTGAAATTTGTAAAATGTATCTGCTTTTGAATTGGCCTAGAGGGTAGGTTATTCTGGAACCTGCTGACACTGGCATTGTTGCTTCCTCCATTCAGAGAGCTTCAAAGGTTTGTCACACTGTTTCAGATCTATTTTCAGTCATTAGGTACAATATCACTATGATTGGTATTTTATATTCCTCATTTAAATACAAAAGAACAACCAAACAAACAAACATCTTACTAGGTAAATTGTATTTGTTACTTTTCACCTTAAAGTAATTTTAAGTAAATCAAGGCTTTACATCAAGAAATGTACTTACTTTTACCCCAAAGCGACAGAATACCCATTTTTCTCAAGTGCATATGAAACATTCTCCAGGATAGATCATATGTTAGGCCATAGAACAAGTCAATGAATTTAAGAGTATTGAAATCGTATCAAGCATCTTTTCCAAATACAGTGGTATAAAACTAGAAATAAATTACAAAAAGAAATCTAAAAAATTCACAGGGCTTCCCTGGTGGTACAGTGGTTAAGAATCTGCCTGCCAATGCAGGGGACACAGGTTCGAGCCCTGGTCCCGGGAGATCCCACATGCCACGGAGCCACTAAGCCTGTGCGCCACAACTACTAAGCCTGTGAGCCACAACTACTGAAGCCTGCATGCCTAGAGCCCGTGCTCCACAACAAGAGAAGCCATCTCAATTAGAAGCCCGTGCACCACAACGAAGAGTAGCCCCCGCTCTCTGCAACTAGAGAAAGCCCGTGCACAGCAACGAAGACACAACACAGACAAACATGAATAAAATAAAATAAATTAATTAAAAAAATTCACAAATATGTGGAGGCTAAACTCTGTGCTACTGAATAATCAATGGGTCAGAGAAGAAATCAACAGAGAAATCAAAAAATACCTTGAGACCAGTGAAAATGGAAATATAACATACCAACACTTATGGGATGCAGCAAAAGCAGTTCTAAGAGGGAAGTTCTTATAAATACCTACATCAAGGAATGGGAAAAATCTCAAACAATCTAACTTTACACCTCAAGGAACTAGAAAAAGAAGCCCAAAGTTAGTAGAAGAAAGGAAATAAACATCAAAGTAGAAATAAATGAGAGACTAAATAGGGAACAGAAAAGATCAATGAAACTAAGAGATGATTTTTTGAAAAGGTTAACAAACTTGACACTTTTAGCTAGACTCAAAATAAAAAAAAAAAAAAATGGGGACTCATAAAATCAGAAATGAAAGAGGAGACATTACAACTGACATCACAGAAATACAAAGGATCATAAGAGATTACCATGGACAATTACACACCAACAAATTGGACAACTTAGAAGAAATAGATAAATTCCTAGAAATATACAGCCTACCGAGATTTAGTCACTAAAAAATTTAAAAATCTAAAGAGACTAATTATTAAGGAAATTGATCAATAATTTTAAAAACTCCCAACAAATAAAAGTACAGAACCAGATGACTTCACTGACGAATTCTACTAAACATTTAGAGAAGAATCCATAGCATTCTTTCTCAAACTCCTCCAAAAAACAGAAGAGGAGGAAACACCTCCAAACTGATTTTACCAGGTCAGCATTACCCTCGTACCAAAACCAGACAAGGACACCACAAGAAAAAAAAAAAAAAATCACAGGCCAATATCCCTGATCAACATAGATGCAGAAATCCTCAACAAAATACTAGCAAACCAAATTTAATAATACATTAAAACAATCACATACCATGATCAAGTGGGGTTTATTCCAGAGACACAAGGATAGTTCAACATCTGTAAAATAAATGTGATACACCATGTTAACAAAATGAAAGATAAAAATCATATAATCTTCTTAATAGATGCAGAAAAAGCATAGACAAACTTCAACATCCATTTATGACAAAAACTCCCAATGAAGAGGGTACAGAGGGAACATATCTCAACATAACAAAGCCCATATATGACAAGCCTACAACTAACATCATACTCAGCAGATTATGAGATTAGGACTAAAACAAGAATATGCCCACTCTTGCCTCTTTTATTTAACATAGTGTTGGAAGTCCTAGATAGGGCAATTAGGCAAGTAAAAGACATAAAAGTTGTCAAAATCAAAAAGAAAGAAGTAAAACTGTCACTATTTGCATATGACATGATACTACATGTAGCAAACCCTAAAGACTCTACCAAAAAACTTAGATCTAATAAATTCAGTAAATTTGCAGGAATCAAAATCAATATACAAAAATCAGTAGGGACCAAGGAGATTAGACATTTGCAAATGCAACTTTTTTTGAAATTTCTCTTTCTGATAGCTCGTTATTACTGTATAGAAACACTACTATTTTCTTCAGCAGCTCTGTTGCCTAAACAAATCTCTGCCATGACTTTGAATTTCTATAGCCTGACCCTCAACATCTATCCCAACCTCATTTCTTCCTGTATCACTCTGTATATCCCAACTTACAACTTCCTCGTCTTATGTCTAATCACCTCGGTCCCTGAGCATGGAAAGCTTCTCCACTTCTCTCATTCTATTGAAATACTTCCAGACCCACCTCAAATATCACAACCTCTCTTCTTTTATTCCATCTATTCAGTAATAATTGTTCTTTTCCTAATGTATCAATGGACTATTCATTGCAATTATTTGGCACTTATTTAGCTGTAACTTGTGTTTAAAATTAGGTGTTTACATGCCTGCCTCTCCCACTATACAGGAAATTCATTGAGAAGAGTGAAGAGTTAGCCACCACTTACTGCACCAAGAGTTCAGACTCCAATCCAGACAGACCTGGTTTGAACCTCAATTCTGCCACTTATTATTTGTGTATCTACAGGCAAATTGATTAACCTTTCTTGGCCTCAACTTTGTTTTCTTTTTTGGAAAATTGAAATATTATCTACCTTTCAGATTTATTGTAATAATTAAATGACACAACATTCAAAGAGCATCCACATTTAGGACACTGTAATCAAAGCTTGTTGAACTTGGCGTAAATGATAGCAGTAATGAGAAAGAAGGCATTCTAGGTTGGGAAAAAAACAAAACCAAAAACAAGGTTCAGGTACCTAGGCAGGAACAGCCGTGCCCCAGGACCACTAAGCAGGCTTTTGTGACCAGAACAGAGAGTGCTTGGGAAAGTGGACAACTACTTTATGTAGTTTGTGTGAGATCATATAGTTAAGTCAGGTTAAGGTTTTTTTCGAAGAGGAGCGGGGTATGATTTGGGATTTGAGAATAATCAGTCTGATCGCTATACACTGAAATGGTTGACATAGATAAGGCATAAAGCGAAGGAGGCCTGAAAAGGGTGATTGATAGCATTTGGAGATCAATAGATATATCCAGTGTGCCAATAATTGCTTACTTTCATTTGCTCTAGATTTAAACTCTCCTAGGGGAGCTTCAAGGAGTGTCTACATGTTGTACTTTCTAACCTAGACATGTGCTAAAGCCATGCTCACTCTAACAATATGCTTTTTGTAGAAATGAGTTTTCCTTTTCTCAGTTGAGATCATTCTAGATCAAGGAGTCACATATGTGCTAACCTCTCTTCAAATGATTTCTTTTTTCCAGCTTTGTTGTCCTTCCAGCTGTTTACAAGTTTAGATACTGTATACGATATATAGAGGAAAATTAACCATTCTCACAATAGTATTTTAAATATCGTTTGCTTTCAATGTTTCCTAATTTATTTATCCATTTGACAAATTTTTATTAAATGCTTATCACATGCTGAGCATTGTACTGATCAATTAAAAAAAAAAACAAAAAAAACTAGTTAATGGACAGACCAAACCTCTACTCTCATGGAAGAGGTTGAGTCTGTTAGAAAATTCATCAAGAATTACCCTATTCAAATCATTTACAACAATGTCAGATTTGCTCAAGCAATAATACCAGGATACCTTAATCTCAACTTCAGTCTCCTAATTTGCCATTTATTTTGTTTCCTATCTGTAAGAATTCTTCTGAAAAAAATATCTCCTCACTCAAATTCTCATTATATCTCAGATACTTGGAATTTTAGGTGTGGAAGTATATACAAGGGTATATGAGAGTCTAAATCCATTATAATTATTGCTTCTCCCTTTTCGACATGTGTATCAGGTGGCAGGAAACAGCCCACATTCCTGGGCGGGGGCTGAGGGTGCATCAATGATTTTAATATAAATCATAATGGATAGAAAAGGTGGAGAGTAGCCTTTAAATTACAAGCACAGAGATGCCTAAGCATGAATACACACTCTGTCACTTTTAGTTTGTGACCTTGAGCAAGTTCCTAAACATTCCCAAGCAGAGTTTATAGAATTCTCATCTATAAAACTAGAGTTCTAAGCTCAAAGGGGTAAAATATGATCAAACAATATAATTTACGTAGAGTGTCTTGTACAGTGCCTAGCACCCAAAGGTATCTATTTTTATTATTAATATTTCAGTTTTTGAGACCAGTTGAGTTGAAGTCAATATGCATTAAGAACAGTAAGAAGGAAATTCTGCCATATGCAACAACATAGATGAACCCAGAAGATATTATACTAAGTGAAATAAGCCAACCACAGAAGGATAAGTACTATATAACTCCACTTACATGAGGTATCTAAAGTAGTCAAACTCATAGAAGCAGAGAGTAAAACGCTGGTTGCCAGGGGCTGAGGGAGGAGGAAATGGGGAGTTGTTTTCAGTGGGTATAAGTCTCACTGTGTAAGATGAGTAAGTTCTAGAGACCTGCTGTACCACTTAGTGCCTACGCTTAACAATGCTGTGCCACACACTTAAAATTTTTGTTAAGAGGGCGGATCTCATTTTAAGAGTCTTTAGGGGCTTCCCTGGTGGCACAGTGGTTAAGAATCTGCCTGCCAACGCAGGAGACACGGGTTCGATCCCTGGTCCGGGAAGATCCCACATGCCGTGGAGCAACTAAGCCCATGCGCCACAACTACTGAACCTGCGCTCTAGAGCCCGCGTGCCACAACTACTGAGCCCATGTGCTGCAACTACTGAGGCCCGTGCTCCTGGAGCCCGTGCTCTGCAACAAGAGAAGCCACCGCAATGAGAAGCCTGTGCACTGCAACGAAGAGTAGCCCCCGCTTGCCGCAGCTAGAGAAAGCCCGCGTGCAGCAATGAAGACCCAACGTAGCCAAAAATAAATAAATAAAATAAATAAATTTTAAAAAAAAAGTCTTTACCCCCCACCCCTCCCACACACACAAAAGGCATGAGGAAATTTTTGGAGGGGATAGATTATGTTTATGACTCGATTGTGGCAATGGTTTCATGTGTATACGCATATGTCCAAACTCTTCAAATTGTATATATTAAATATGTGCTGTTTTTTGTACATCAATTATATCTCACTAAAGCTGTTAGAAAAAGAGCACTAATATGTTCCAGGCCTTATGACAAAGTGAGGAGTAAAAATGGATAGAGATATAACCCAGCTTTTATGAAGTTCCAATGTCTAGCAGAGGAGACAGGCTCACAGACTCAACTGTGAACTCTCCAACCTGAGGGAGTGGGTCTGGTTTTGTAAACCACTGATTCTCAGTGCTGGTCACAGTGCTTGAAACATAATTATTTGTGGAAGAAAGGAAGGAGGGCAAGGAAGGAGAAGAAAGAAAGAGGGGTGGGGATGATAATCTCAAGTGTAGTACATGAACTGATTCAGATTTACATCCTTAAGAACAGTCCATGGACAGTCGAATAGGCAGGGCGGGTAATAGAACAATCCTTGTCCTCTTGCCTAGAGAGGCAGATTTACCATGAAGCCAATGAAGCTTAAACTTTGGAGATTCTTCCAAGGCCCTCTACTTCATTTTTATTAGTAATTTTGTATTCTTTTTCAAGAGGGACTCCCAAATTATATAAATTCAGACTCCAAAAAACGTGGATCTGCCACCTCTTGCCAAGGTATACACCGCTCTCACTTATTGGGTTGGCCAAAAATTTCGTTTGGGTTTTTCCATAACATCTTACGGAAAAACCTGAATGAAATTTTTGGCCAGCCCAATAAAATGGGGGTGGGATGCATGTACTAGAAAAGGTTGCTGCCTGTTGATATTACTCCTGCGCATTGAGAAAGTAGTGTAAAGAGTAGTGATGTAAACTCTAGCAATGTTTTTTGGATAGAATATAAAACTTACTAAAAAATAGAATAAATAATAATTAAACATGAAAAAGAGATGTTTCTAAAAATATTTCAAATGCAATGTCGTTAATATTTCTTTTAAAATCGAACTCAGGATATACAATGTCTTATTTAGTATATTCTACTAGGTGAGCTCCACATAACAGTGTACTTTTTCTCTAATAAAATCCACTGTCCTTCAGAGGCAAAAAATATACAAATCAATTTTCACTGCAAAGTAAAGGAGCTGTTACGGTGGAGGATTACTGGACTGAATGTCAATATTATGACATAGTATGAGTGTGTTTCGTGTTTGGTAATTGCAATCATTGTTGCTTTTGTTGTGGTCATCCATTTACAATGCTTGGTGTCAGTCTATTTATCTCTTGTAAAAATAAAATACAGTGTGTGTGTGTGTGTGTGTGTGTGTGTGTGTGTGGGAAAAAAAAAAAAATCCACTGTCCTGCTCAGAATCACCTTCAGTTGACATCTAAGCATCCAACAACCTAAAAATATTTTTATGATAAAAATTAAAGTTTTTATTTATCATTAAGTGGACTTTAATATTCTTATCTGAGAGACCATAAATACGGACCTTTTTATAATGAACAGCAAAATGCAGTTATAACTTATAGCCATCTTCTCTGAAGATAAAGCTTTAAATCTGCATCTATTCAGTAAGATATTATTTTTAGTTAATTTCTCTCCATATATTCCTTTGGTGGTATATAAATATAGATCTCTCTCAAGCCACTAAAGCTTTGCATTTGAAAGATGAGTATTTAATGCTTAAGGCAAAAATAATAATCATTTCATTTCTTCAGTTCCATTAAGATGACAAAAATGTTATCAAGCAGAATATACATGTGCTTTGCAGTGCTTGCTATTTCCAGCCTAATTTACTTTTTAATTAGAAAGTCCATCAGTTAGATCAATGGAATAATTTCTAGCCCAAGTTAAATACTTATCATTAATTCTGATAAATCTAACAAGTAACTTTGGAAACACTGTTATGTGTATTTACTCCATTTTATTCTAAAATATTCTGAAATGCATGCTAGTCTAGGTGGAAAACACACTCAAGTTTCTTTTTTTATTTTAAAGAATACTTACACTAACTTTTCCAAATTTAACTCAAATATTTTTATGTAGTCTCTTAAAGTATGTTACATTTAAATAGATTGACACCAGATCTTTGTTTCTAATACCATTCTCCAATTAAAGAGGAAATGGCTGATTCTAGGACCAGGGTCCAATATATACAGGATGAGCCTGGAGCATTTTATAGTGCCAGAAAGTAAGGAAGTGCTCAAAACATACACACAGTCACAGAAAAACGTTGAAAGGATATCACCTGTGGCAAATAGCCTCTTCATCACAAAGTCTGCAATTTTTCTAACTGACACCAGGACCGGCCAAGAATCTTTTATATGCCTTTGTGTGTGTGCACATGCCCACACCTGAGAGTAGTATGTCAAAGGAAAGAGGAACCAACTAAAAGAGCTCTCAAAGGCCAAAGCTGAAATGATTTCAGCAACATACAAGTAGTATTAGATGATAAGCCAAGGCATAAAATATCCATGTCTCCATATTGATATAAATAAACACATAAATAAATGGGGAAGAATAGACAAATCCCCCTTGCAGGAGAAACCCCAATTATTTATGTGGATACTTCACCCTCAGGAAGGTGGAATAGAACACCCCTTTCCTGTAGTGTGAACTGCGTGTAGTGACTTAATTCTAAAGAGTACAGTGTAGAAAGGGAAGGAAGGAAGAGTAATTTTACTGTGGAGAAACCTGACAAACAATACCTCAGTCAGGTGATCAAAATTACCCTAAAAAATAAGTCATGTTGACAGTAGGTACCTTTGATATGTTGTGAAGGGAATGCAAGTTACCTCTGTGGTATTTCTTCCAGGGTAGTTCTTTAATAAATACTTCACGAAAATCTTAAATTCTATTTTAAATGGAACTGTCACTTTCTATTTCTCTTCTCCTCTATTTCCTCATTTTTATATAGTTTACAATTTATTTCACAGCAACATGTGTTTAAATTACAAAAAGATAATCCATATAAACTAGTTAGATAAATAAAATCAAAGATTTGTGATTGAAGTAATTGTGGTTAGAAAATAATATCTTCTGAAAATAGGAATATTGAATGAAAGAAATATTAAAGGGATGCAAGATAAAGCAAAAAAGAGACAAAATGTCTACACAACTTAAGGGACAATGTTATTTGTTATTCTATATTCATTATAAGGTATTACAATTCATGATTAATATATGGTGGTCAAATGGCCCGTAAACATATACAAAACTATTCAATTCTATTAGAAATCATGAAATTGCCAACAACAATATAAAAATGTAATAACCAAAATGAAAAAGTCAGACAAAACCAACTCTTGGTAAGGTCATGGAACAACGGTGACTCCCCTACACTGATATTGAGGAGGAGGGCCTATAAATTGCTCCAACCACTTTGGAAACCAAAATCTACTAAAGGTGAAGATGTGCATACCCTACTTCTGAGTAATTCCACTCCTAGGAATATACCCATCAGAAATGCACACATGGGTTCACTAAAAACATGTTCTAAAATGTTCATAGCAGTACTATTTGTAGTAACCAAAACCTGGAAACTACCCAAGAGCAGAATAAACAAATATATCGTGGTACATCCATACAAGGGAATACTGAGCAATCATAACCATCACAGTACACAAAATGTAGGTGCATCTTACAAACATGTTGAAAAGAAGATACACAAAAGTATATACCATATAATTCCACTTATAAAAAGAAACTGGTGAAACTAATCTATGCTGTTAGAAGTCAGCAGAATAGTTAACATCTATTTTCATTTTTGGTTGGGTGGGGTGTAGATTAAGAGAATCAGGCTTGCAAAGACAGAGTGACAGACCTGGTATTCAAACCTCTACTTGCTCATAAAACCTGTGTCCTTAATCATCAAATGTAGTAGGAGGTAGGCTGAAGGGCAGCTTCTGGGAGCAGATTTACAAGAGTATATTCAATGTGTGAAAACTCATGGAGCGTTATACTTATGAGGTATCTACTTTTCGTTCTATATGTCTATGATTTAACAACAGACAACAACACGTTGCCCAGCCACCTGGCTTGAGTGATATTCTTCTGTCTCAGTATTTGATTACATGTACACTCAGATTATGTTTTCCCAACTTTCATTTACTTTTGCGCCTCCTCATAAATTTGTTAGGTTAGTCAATAAGAACCTGTGCATGAAGAGAACAATTTTATATGAATAAATTTATAATGATGGTAATAATTTTAAAGCATTTTTATATTTACTCTTTGCCAAATCTCTCATTCTATAATTTGTTCTCCCACATCTGTACCATTCACCCATTTAGAATTCTTTAAAAGGATATAGACCAAAATCAGATACTTTTCAAGTTTGTTTTTTAGATCTTTAATACATGAGGATGGGTTCCTGTTTGAAAGTTAAAGATCTGTTTCGCATGCCTGTAACCACAGCCCTTTTAATAAAAACCCCGAGCAACAACATCACAAAGTAATTGATTATAGGGGTGGGACTAAAAAAAGATGATATGCAGTGCTAAAAAAACCACTTCTATGTTTCAGCTAAATGTTACTGATCAACTTGAATTCTGTTTCTTGGACTTAATAAGTATAGGCATTTCATAGTAATAAAGCTAATCAAATACCAAAGAAATAAACACTAAAATTAGAATGACCACACAACTTCCTATGTAAACATAGCAGTTAAGAGCTTATCAATGAATTTTAGGGAATCAAATATAAATAATAATTTACTCCATGCTTAGCACGTAACAGACACTGTGCTAAATACTTTATAAACATTATCTTATTTAAATCTAACAAATCCTTTGTGATCATCTATTAGCACCTTTTCTTTTGTGAGGGGAGGGGGGTAGATTGAGACAATAAGGCTCACAAAGATAAGTGACTGATTTCTGACTTAGTATTTACATACATATTTGCTCATAAAACCTATGTCCTAATCACCAAATGTATCCACTGATTACATTCCTTTCCTTCAAAAAAGTAGTGGTCAATATGAACAAAATAGAAATGTTTCCTGTCTTGATAAAATGTACATTCTAATGAGATTATTTCTTTTGGATATCTAATAACTTTGAACCTAAGACTGAAAAAATAGACTAATGAATACTGTCTAAATTTAGTTCATTTTTTTAATGTAAGCAAGTATTTGATTTATTAGCCTGGAAACATACCTGTCTTATACTTGTTATGATTAAATATACTGAAATAATGCTAGTAGTCATCAATAAAAATGAACACTGTATATTTCTGTGATTGTTGCTTGCTACAATAAACAAAACAAAAGAATGTAAAAATCACTCCAAAGCTTACCCTCCAGAGATACTTATTGTGAATATTTTGGTGCACTTTCTTTCAGACACATTCCAATGAATCTACTAACACACTTCTGTATTTTTAATGGCTGCTACATAGTCATTTATACCGACACATCAAAATTTATTCAACCTGCTCCCTAGTGATAGACATTAAGCCATTTTTTTTCTTTTTTTGAGGGGGGCAGGGGAGTGCTTCCATAAACAACTCTGCAATATAAAATATCTCTACGAGGTTTATGCAATCATCTCCTTAGTGCCACATTTTAATATCCTTTGGCACAGTACATAGAAAACAGTAGGATCTGTAGCTCCAAGAAAAATACAGTAACAACTTCTCATCTCTCCAAGCTGAATACAAACCTCCTGGTGCCCTTGCTCTGGCAGCCTGTGGGTCCCTGGAGAGCTGGCCTGAATGCTCTGGTCAGGAATTCCACAGACAGGTCTCAGCAAGTGCAACCACATAGGCTGGCCTGCATTTATCCACTATTACCTGGGCCATCCCTGAGAAAAAGCCATAGCTCTTTTTGAGAGCACCCATGGGCAATCCTTTTAAGTTACATATTCAAAAAACTAATCACATGTTCACATTCCAAACATAGTGGCCTAAAGCCATCTATTGTTTTACAGCCTGTTTTTAACTTAAGGCTAGAGAATTCACCTAACACATGGGACAGTCTAGTGACAAAGGGAGAAAGTCTCACAAAATTGTTGATGAAAGGAGATCTCAGAACCCCCAGAAAAAAATATTCTCAGAATCCCCACCAAACATCCACTGTGTAGGTAGCTGGGATGATTAAATGACATTATAAAATCCTTGGTTCCATGTCTGATATACTAAGAGATCAATAAATGTTAACTATTATTACATTTTTTCAACTTCTCCATGTATTTCCTTTACCCACTTTCTCTAACTGAAAATTGTATTCTCAGGAATTTCCCTGGCTGCCTGTGTGTGTGTTTTCTTCCCATAAAGTCCTGTCATCTCCACTGCAAAAAGTACTGAGTTTATTCAGTTTTTAACGAATTCATCCCAACATTCCAATTCAAACACCCAATATCTCACATGTGAATTATTCTAATGACTTCTCACTAGTCTCCCTACATCTGCTCAAATTCCCTTCCAATCCCACTGTATAGAGAGGCAGAATGATGTTTTCAAATGCAAATCTGACCATGTATATTCCTTGCTTAACACTGCTCAGTGACTTCCCTTTGCTGTCAGATGAAGTCCACATCTTTACCACAGCCCCCCTCCTGTTATCATCTCCACTCCAGCCACTCTGGCCTTCTGTTAGTTCCTCCAGGGCATCAGGGACCTCCTCTTGACAGCCTAGAAAATGCTATTACCTCTTTCTGGAAACCCTGTAACCCAAGCCACTATCTGTCTGCATAATGACTTTTATGTTTCAAATTTAATTGTAGAAGGGTTTTTGGTTCCCTTTCCCACCCTCCATTTAGGCCAAGATTCTCGCCATCAGTTCATTTCTTATATATCTGTTCTGTGTTATATCAGCTTTCCATAACCCCTTCTGAGTTCTATCAGTTTCAGATCCAGGTCTCCCTTCCTGCTATGTTTCCCCACCTAGTTCAGTTCAGAGCAGAGAGCAAATGCTCAAAACTACCTGATTATTGAATGAAACACTAAAAAGATATGTGGAAGTCAAAAGCAACTTGTTTATGTATTGGTATTGTATCAGTTTCTTCAGAATGGTCTATGAAGAAAACAGTATGTACTTATTTACAAAAGCTGGAATAACCTAGTACTAGAACAACCCATCAGTTACCTAAACGCATCCCACTATTAGCACATTATAAAAGACAGATTTAATAAAACTAGATATATTCAACTATTCCCAAATATTATATACTCATTTCAACATAGATGGAATGTGATATTTATTAAAGTCTCTATAATACACAGTAAAATACTTTGTCTGAAGATAAAGGCAAATTAAATCAAATATGTATGTATGTATATATGTGTGTGTGCGTGTGTGTGTGTGTGTGTGTGTGTGTGTATATATATATATATATATATATATATATATATATATATATATATATATGTGTGTATAAAACAAAATATTGTAGATTGAATAGTGAGGCTGCAAGTCCAAGATCAAGGTTTTGGCAAATTGGGTTTCTCCTGAGGCCTCTCTCCTTGGCTTGCAGATGGCTGTTTTCTCACTGTGTCCTCATGTGGCATTTTCTCTGTGCATGCAAGTACCTGGTGTCTCTTCCTCTCCTTTATAAGGACACCAGTCATACTGAATTAGGGCCCCATCCTCATGACCTCATTTAACCTTAATTATCTTTTTTTTTAATGTGGGTGAATAATTATTTTATTTTATTTTTTTAACATCTTTATTGGCATATAATTACTTTACAATGGTGTGTTAGTTTCTGCTGTATCACAAAGCGAATCAGCTATATGTATGCATATATCCCCATATCCCCTCCCTCTTGCATCTCCCTCCCACTCTCCCTATCCCATCTTTTTAAAGGTCTTGTCTCTAAATACAGTCACATTGTTGGCTACAGCTTCAATATATGAATTTGGGGAGACACAATTCAGTCTACAAAAGAAGTTCAAATTTTCTTATATCACCAATTATTACCACAAATAGAAAAAAATCCACCTGAGTAGCAAAACTATGCTGTCAGTTTCAATAAGTATATGCTATTTACTCCTATAGTGTTTATAAGACCCAGCAGAATTCATTTTTTGTGGTTGTGCAATGATAATGATAAACTTCCCTCATTGTTATTATACCTGGGTTTCTGCTAACATAAGCTTATTTTTTTAAGAAATCCAGCAGATCAACGTTGTAAATAATCATTACCGTTCCTGTGTGCAGAATAACCCCTAGGGCCACACAAACTGTGTTTGTCATTTTTTTTCTTCCTGTCATCCTCTTTTGACCCTTGGAGCTCTGCTGTCCTCTTGGGTAAATAGTGTGAAAGCTGACAAAGTAACAAATGTTAGAGCTAAGTTTAACATTGTGGTTGCCATTCATCTCCTGTAAAACACCAACATTTCTAGTTAAAATTAAAGGCACATTTTTATGTAAAATTTTCACAGTGATTTCATATTTTTAAAAGTTAAATGTGTTTCTTTATTAACTGCTGCTTTCAAATCTCCTGATAACTAGTCTATACATCACATCAAAATTTAATGGTTATTTATTTACTTAATGGAATATTACAATAACAGATTTCTATCCCTACACCCATTTTTTATATTCCCCTAGTGTTCTCCTGGTTGAATTTCCAATCCTCACTCCTAGACATCTTAGCCTTAATCATATCCATTTCAGTTCTGTGCTCTGAATACAAATAGCTCATTTTGCAACACAAGCATATAAATAATTCTATCTTTTTCTTCTTCTTATCAAACAAGTTCTTATTTTGCAAATCCACCTTCCACCTATAACCCTGGTTCAGATTCATTTTTTACATGGTTGTTAAGTACTTGTGAACATATGTTTTATGTTTTAGCCTCTGTAACACCACCACTTTCACATCTTTGAAGAAAGAAGTATTCCCTAACTTGGGAATGATTGTTTTACCATTCTAATTTGACTGTCATCCCAGCTCTAATTCTACATCTTTTAAAATGCCATTTTTGATCTTTGCCTTTGTAGGAGAAAGTCTATTAATCCACTCTTCTAGAGATAAGAATCCAAAAAACAGTAGAGATTGTTTTTATCATTTGTTCTTGCTCCTCAGGTGCTATTATTCTGCTGCTTTCAGAAACCAAAATATTTCTCCTCCCTTATCTCTGCCACAGAAGATTTTTCTTAGATATTTAGGATGTGCTTGCCCCTTCCTACTACCTGGTGTGCAAAACTCAGGAGGGGGATGAGAAGGGAGATCCAATGGCAACACAGTTTCCAGAGATATACTCTTAGTTTGAGAATGTCTTTGTGATATTGCAAATTTCAGGCAACGTATAAGATACGTCTGGGAGGCACCAAGTTACAGTGCTGGTGTGCCCAACCATTTAATACATGAGGACACTCTCGCAATAGGAACAAAATGAGTTCCCACGTATTTATACATTTAAGATGCATTTATAAAGAACTACATAATAAACACGATTATATAAACACAATTTTGAAATAGAATTGTATTCCGTTAGACAGTAGCGTCTGTACACTTTTGACAATCTGTACACATGTGGGAAGGATAGATTGCATACTCTGTCAATACTTTCTATACTTTGATATACTCTGATACTTTCTATACTCTGATATACTGTCTATACTCTGATATACTTTCTATGTATCTGGAGTCTTATAACCCCTGCAATAGTGACTTAGCTCTTCTCCTCATTCAACCTTCAGATTTGACAGCCACAACTTGGAAACCAATTGGAGAAATGAGACCTGGATTGTATATTCCCCTCTGGCTGTATAATTTAGGGCAAATCACTTAGGCCCCTAGGTCCTTGAGTTTTGTGAGGCTTCAAACTAAATCGATCATGCATATAAAAGCCCTCTATGCACCATCAAACAGGACATACATGCAAACTATCATTATCTCAAAGGACAAGTGGAAAAGGCCTGCATGAGAATTGCTCATGAAGTGATAAAGAGGGCTACAAATTTCTAGAGGCCCCTTTGGAGAAATACCGTTGTGGAGGTATTTTATGGAGAGCAGAACATACATTCTGGATTCCTCTGTCCTAACCCAAACTCTCTTCTTGCTGGGACCGTGACAGCAGAGCGGGGCAGCCCCTCTCAATTTGTCACAGCCCTTCCTTCCCACATTTAATAATGTGCCATTTTTAGTGCCTTCTGCGGGGGAGGAAAAATCTCTTTCCTCTACTCTTCTCTAAGTTCTTGACTGGGACCCCTGTAACAAAAGACAGATGGATACAAGTTTATTTAATATAAGTTTTATGTGACACAGGAACCTTCATAAGGAAACGAAGACCTGAACAAATGGGTAAAAATGAATGTTTTCATGCTAGGTCTGATGAGGAATGGAAAGTTGTGGAATGACAGGACAAAGAGTATAAGCTAACTGTAATTAACTGGGGGACACTTAGCAAGGCCTGTCCCTTAAGAGTCCTCTCTGTGTCCATTGGCCTTCCAAGATAAAGATGCTCCTTTCCTCTGGGTTTAGGGAGGGCACCTCTCACATGACGGTTTAAGATCTTCTTTAGGGAAGGTGAGACAGTCCTTCCTGTATCTGTCATTCCTCAGTTTCCTTTAGCCTGAAATATTTAACATGCCAAGTACCCTGTTTTGAGATAGTGTGTCCTGAATTCCATCACTTCCAAGAATCATTCTTACCCAGGTTTTTCACCGAAACCCATTTTCCCTACATGAAAGCACAGCACAGCTCTCAGTGGTCCAGGGAAGCAAAATTTGCCACCACAAAATGTATCTCTTTGCTGTGAGGGTTAATTAGGCTGATTATTTTTAAGGCCCAAAGACTCAGGAAGAACATCTGACCTTCTCCCTAACTGCCTAAAAGAATGTAGATAGAGGACCTGCTCCAGGAAGGATGCTATCACCATAAATATCTATAGTATGAACTAGGTGTGTAGACTGGAAAGAACCCAGCAAAGACTATTAAAAATCTACTCTTTGTCTCATTGTCTGCATGGTCCAGCAAACAATCATTTACTAAACATTTGCTTTTCCATCTCCAAGTGAATTGCCTTCCTCCCCTTTGAAGACCCAACCCCTCACTGCCAACATCCTCTTTTGTCTGAGGTGAGAGTTTTAGCCATTTGGGCAAGTTACTCAGTTTTCCTGGGTCTCTTCCACATTATTAAACTTTTGTGTGATTTTCTCCTGTTAATCTGTGTCATGTCAACTTAATTCCTAGACCAGCCAGAAGAACTTAGAAGGGCAGAGAAAAATTTCTTCCTCCCCAACAATGGTATAACTGTTTTCTCTGGAATATCATTGGAAAAATGAAAGATTTTAAAATAATTTCATTTCCTTTTTTGTTGTATTATAGTAAGGCAATGAACAAAAGAGCAGTTTTCTAATTTATAGAATGATGTCATGCATTGAAATAAATCTGTAAGTTAAAATAAACACCTCAGTGTTAAAAATAATGTATGTCTGAAATATTGCAAGCTCTTTCTTGAGTATATCATGTGAAACATAAAATTTAGGTCATGGTTCTAAGTAGGCTCAATCAAATATAAAATATTTATAGTTTATTTTAAGTAAAATCAGATTATACATTAACGGATATGATCTGTGAAGGCGCCATGGATACATGGTTTTCACTTCAGTAAATACTGAACCAATTTAATGAAATAACCAACGAAAGTGTCATCTAGTGCCAGTGTGATCAAGGGTGTATCACCCGGGTTGTGACATGATTTGTCACCTGAGCAATTGTCTACTAACAGAGTGCAACCAAGTCCACTGACTCATTTATTGAGAACGTTATGAAGCCATCCACTGGTAACGATTTTCAGTCATCACTGATCTAGGCCGGATTTGAACTGCTGACCTGGAGGTGCAAGATCCCATATCCGGCTTCTCATTACTTGTAGTAAGACTGTTTGCTTGCAAATAGTCTTGCTAAAGAAACTGTTTAGAAAAGGAACAGATATTGCTTCGGTGTCTTCAAAAAACTTCCTGAATATACTGTTTCAAAATGTGCCTGTTTCACTAATTTGCTTCAGTGATTTGCTTCTATTAGTAATGTTCAGGATTCTGAAAGAAATTAGGTATGTTTTATGCAAAGAAGGGATTAGGAGATTGAATCAACCAATTCTGCTGCGAAATATAATCAGTATTTCTTTATGATTTAAATTTTCCTAAAGAATGATGGAAGAGAGCAATTTACAAAAGTACTCACTTCTATTCGGCAGTCTTATTGATAATTTAATTTAAAGGCTACCGTATCTTTCCCAAATTCAGTAAGCTAGAAACCAACTGAACAAAAGAACAATCTCTCACAAATCGTATGACATTGACAAACTAAAAAATATCTCAAAAAGATCAGGAAAAAAAAAAGCGTATGAGTGGACAGATGAAAAATACATGTCTAGCTGTTGCCCACCCAGTCATTGCCTCCTCCGCAGCAGACTCTCAAAACGTGGAAAGGGAATGTACATTACCCTGGAGCAGTGATTAATTCCATGTAACTTTCAAAGCAAGCTGAAGAGCTGAACACCTTTGAGAAAGCTATTTCATAAATACGCTATTAACATCATCATACTCAATTGCAAAATTATTTTCCCATATGGAAAGATCTTTTCTCACACTTTGTAAATTATTTCCTGACCCCTCTCTATAGATATGATTTTACTTTTCTTACTATTGGCTTGACTTTCTGAGAAGCTCTGCAGACACAAATTCCTATCCCATAAGTTTCTGCAGTGAGAGATGTTTCTCTCAAATATTGTTACAGATAGTGCATTTCATGTAAAAATGTGTCCCACATGGTGTAGTGTAAAAAGGATCTCATATTTAAGTGACTCTGTTCAAAAAGAAATTCTTTACAGACATCTCTTTGAAACTGTAAGGAGGACCGAGTTTAACATGGCCCTTGGCAACTCTTATTTATGTATTTCTTTAGCCATTCTAGAGCACCCAAGTTCCAGAAACTTCTCATCACCTACGTTACAAAAAAGCAAATCTTCAACAGATCTCATGCCTACCACCTTATACCCCTAAGTCATAGTCTTTTCCTCACTTTGTGACCTTTTAAATAATGGGAAACTGACCAGTCACATAACCTCACTTCTGTGCCCCTCCTAGAAATGCAGTTTACCTGCTGGCATTCTTTTAAAAAAAAAAAAAAAATCAGAGTAAGTAGCTTTTATAACTTTTTCTTGACTCTTTTCAGAAGGTGAGATGTGTGTATTGGACAATGTGGGTATGCAGGGCTGGGTTACAGGTTATACTGAAGGCAGGAGAATAACTCAGGGTGTTTTTTCGCCCTACACATGTGATTGAAACCTGTCAGATTAAAACACATAATTTTTCTCTCCAATAGCAAGTCCAAAAAGTCTATGTGGCTTGTAGCTTTGTGAATAAACTGGACTTCTGTGTGTGTGTGTGTGTGTGTGTGTGTGTGTGTGTGTTTTAACATCTTTATTGCAGTATAATTGCTTTACAATGGTGTGTTAGTTTCTGCTTTATAACAAAGTGAATCAGTTATACATATACATATATCCTCATATCTCCTCCCTCTTGCATCTATCTGTGTTTGATTATAGTATCTCTACAATAGTTTTCTGTTTAAAAGAAAAATTTTGGTGATGCTCAAATAATTGTTGAACAACTAACAATTTCTCAAATATAAATAATTATGTGCTATGCAATGTGCTACGTGCTCTACAGGTACAGCTCATTTTATCTGCAAAGTAACTCTGTCAAGTGAATAATATTTTATCTCAAGCTTTACAGGTGAAAAAACTGGGGCATAGATTAGTTAACACTTAGCTCATCATTAGCAAGGAAATAAAATGCTGGATGCAAAAGCAAGAGTTTGTCTCTAGAGCCTGAAGTTTTAAACACAGCTTTATCTTCCATGGCCACTGAAGAGGAAGGAACGCATATCGCTCTCTTACGACATGACACGATCTCTGGATAAACTAACAATCCTTCGAGTGCTGGCTGCAGTTAAGAAGCCATTCTGACACTGTTCGCATTCCCATTCCCGTCTGTTCATTCCCCTAAGAAGGGAATAAACTCATACATTTGTATGAATGTAGCATACCCGTCCTTGTGGTACGATATAGACCTGCACTCAGAAACTTTGTTAAAAGTCCTTTCTGATTATGCTAAGATTTATGTTCATAAACAAATACAGTCTCTGCTTCAAGATTTTCAAGAGGAGAATACAAGCAAGCTAAAGATAGGCAACTAACAAAAATTCAACTTTAAACTGACATCAAGGGGAAATGATGGTTCTGGGATCATTAGTGGGGAGGGAAAATGGATTGGGTACTAGTGTCAAAGTGAAGCACTTGGCTGTCAGAAAGAACCTAAGTAATGTCAACACAATTCCCCACCGCAGGCTATGATACTTGAAAATAGTTTCAACTAAGTTGTACCTAAATTACAGTTAAGAAACCTGACATTGCTTCTGCTATCAACCTGAGGTTGAGGTGGAGGTGAAGCTGAACAAATCTGATAAACTGCTTTAAGGAAATGACAGCGAGAGCCAACAGGAATTGGGCGGGGTGATATAATCCACCTAAACTTTATCAAAGATCTTCATGTTCTGCATCAAAGACTTGTGTTTGAAATAAACAGGTACTCTCATGTGCGGAGGAAACAATAACAAAAAGAAAGGTTATCGGTTTTCTTGGTGGCCAAGAGGATCCAGAGATGCATCAATAAAAATTGGCAGAATCCAAAAGAAAACTTTTAAGTGATATTCAAACTGATCTTTCCCATATGCCTCTCAATGTAGTTTGTCAAAAATTTGAACTTGTCAATCAACTTTATCTCCTTCCTATCTGGCATCTGTGACAGTCTATAATGTTAGGGTAAACATAAGGATTTTGGTAAGTTTCTTACCAAATATCCTCTAATAAACCAAAATATCATGTATTATTTACAATACAGGGAATTATCTGACCACTTTCCCATTTCTATTACTATCTGTATCATTAAAAAATGATTTTTTTCTTCAAGTTCATTATGTTTCCATAAAAGTGTAAATTAAGGACAGAGGAAAACATTAAGTTTGAATATCCTTGGTTTTAGTCAGGAAGTGATCCAAGCCATTAATGCTATTTAAACACCTTTCCTTTGGTATTCAAGACTGCAGCATGCTATCTTCAGGCAATGTACTGCTGAAAAACAAGACTTTAATGATAAAATAGAGGAACAAAGACAAGCTACTCTTGTCAGTGTCAGTAGGTAAATAGCACTAATCTGTCTTCATTATTGCTAAGCAGGCCGTAATACCAGGTGGGAGGATGTGTAACGTCTTTTACCATTATCCAGCAGCTAAGTACCAGGCAGAAACTTAAAGGCAGAATTACCTTTGATCAACAAAAATGTGGCAATCATTTCAGTCTGAAGATTGCCTTCAGGGAATTTTGACATCTTTCTGTTAAAATGAGAAGACCTCTCACTTTCCCTCATTATCATCATTTCCCTAAATTGTAAATTTGTTAGATTTGAATACTTCACACAAGCTTCTTCTCCACCAAAAACTGAATAAACCCTCCAAAACAATAAAACACCTTGATCAGTAGATTTTCTTTTTGCACTCCCCTTAAAGAGATAAAAATTAATCTAAAAGGTAGGAAAGACAAATTGGAACATACAAAATACAAGTACCTACCATCGAAATTAAATCCCTTTTTGAACAGTTTTGTTTCTGGGCTGTATAGTCTTCATTCCGCTAAAAGATACTACTTTTCCTTTACTTTTGAAATCTTATACATGACTAAAATTTGCTAGACCCAATTAATTAAGATTGACCCCATGCAGAATGGTTAAATAAATGACATTTGTCTTGGGGTTCTCTTCTTTTAGTGTCCCTTCCCACTGCTTCCATGACATAGTCTTTTACCAACTCTGTTAAAAACAAAACAACAGGTCCAAAACGGAGTCTTTTATGTGAAACCCTA
This sequence comes from Eschrichtius robustus, assembly GCF_028021215.1. Classification (NCBI taxonomy): domain Eukaryota; kingdom Metazoa; phylum Chordata; class Mammalia; order Artiodactyla; family Eschrichtiidae; genus Eschrichtius; species Eschrichtius robustus. The sequence goes on along the minus strand of NC_090829.1, from coordinate 115,338,683 downwards.
TGTCACCAAACTGAGACACAGTTTCGGTCTCTCCCAGAAATGGAATGTTAAACCAGTCAGTCAGGGATCATCTGGTCGGCACTAGTGAGGTCACTGGCCTGATAGAACCCTGCCATCCCCTAAAGGAAAGTGACCTGCCACACCCAACCCACTTTTTGCTAGTTAAACTTCCTTGTTCCCACTCCCTTCTGCCTGTAAAATCTTTAGTTTTGTACAGATCCTCACAGCTTTTTATCTGCTGGATGGGATGCTACCCAGCTCATAAATCATGGAATAAAACCAGTAAGATCTTTAAAATTTACTCAGTTGAATTTTTTTTTTTTTAACAATTCATCATCAAACTGGTCAGTAAATCGTTGCTCACACCCAAGCCCCAATTCTCACCTCTGCCACCACCGGCTACTCTTCCTGTGTTCCCTATGTTAATCAGGTAGACTCATCGGTCACTGAGTTATTAAGGTAAGAAGTATGGAGTCATCCTTGATTCAACATCCAATCAATCTTTATATGTTATTGATTGATTCTACCTTCTACGTATTTCTTGAATTTGACAATTTAACTCCATTCCCATATATACTTTCCTAACTAACGTCCCCACTATTTCACGTCTTCCTCAATCTGTTCTTAACCAGGTAACCATTGATCTGGTTAAATAAAGAAAATCTGATCATCTTACTTTTCTATTTAAATTCATCAATGGATCCTCACATATTCAGAATAAGAGACACATTCTTTCACGTTGTTTATGAGACCCACTCTCTCCTTACATCTTCAGAATCATTTTTTCAGCTCTCAGTTCTTCTCTCAGATATTTCCAAATCTATTCAGTGACTAAGTATAATTAACAGTTAACAAAATTATAAATTTACACAGAAAATCTGGTCACCTGTAAGGAGTCAGTGGAGTTTTAATATGTGTTATATGAAGAGGTTTCGAGAGATACAGTTGGACTGGTAGATTGTGATTAATTCATACAGGGATAAAAATGACATACTAAGGAACATGGATTTAATTCTGAAGGAAATAGAAAGGCTTCAAGGTTTTGAGCCAAGCAGAAACTTGATCAGTGCTGTAGTTTAGGAAAAGAAAGCTTAGAGCAACAGGCAAAATTAAGTGGGTGGAGTGTGCAAGACTGGATCAGGAAACCAATAAAGAAGCTATTGCTGTAAATCAGAAGAAAAGTAATGAGATCTTCCAGTATGGTAGTGGCTGTGAGAATGAGTAGGAAGGAATCAAAGTGAGAGTTATTATGAAGGAAAGTCAATAGTTCTCAACAAGTGACTGGCTATGAGAGGCAAAGATGACAGAGGATTTTAGCATAATGACTAGGAAGAAGATACTACAATGAATACTTAAGACATACTGGAGAAGAAGCACAGTGTGTCCAGCTTCAGCCATATTGGATTTGAAGAATATTGCGATATGCCATTCAAGTAATGTTCATAGTAGGAAACTGAAAATATCAGACTAAGTCTTTTGTATGTTAAGTCAAGGATTTATACCTGATTATTATTTTTTTTGAAACACATGTTCCCTGTTGCTAGTATAGAAAAAAAAAATTACACAGCCTGTACATCTACAATTCTGTAAGGGAATTTTCAAATCATTGTGAGGCACAAGGCAAGACCAGCTACATAATTTACAGGGCCCAGTGCAAAATGAAAATATGGGGTCCCTGGTTCAAATATTAAGGGTTTCAAGATGGCAACAGCAGAGCATTTAACCAAGCCCAGGGCTCTGCTAAGCAATGAGCCCTGTGCAACTACGTTGATCTTACACCTATGAAGCCAGCTCTGGTGTAAGAATCAAGTGTTCTACCTCTTTTACTGTCATGATTACTAGGAGAAGAGATTTCAAGGGTCCATCTGTGTCCTCTTATGCATCTCAAAATGCACTTGCAATTCTAATGGGGCACAATCAGGTTTCCTCAATTTGTATGTGCTTGATAAAATCATAATTAGTCCTAATATATCTTCTTTGATAGAACTCCTGACATATTTACTGTCTGTCAACAGAGATAAAAATATTAGGAAAAAATAAGAAAGTTGAGAAGAGTAAAATTGTTTACAAAGTTCTCACTTTTGGTCTATTCTTCCCTATTATGTTAGATATTTAGTCCTAATAATAGTTTATCAAAAATGGGACAAAAAACTGAGACATGAATTGGCATTGGAAAACAATTTGGAAGGATTCACACTGCTAGTCTAAAGTGAACCTCTTGGTATTTTATTTATTTTTCAACAAACATTGTCTAGTGCAAGTTATGTGCTAGGCACTATTCTAAACGCTTTATAAATATTAACTGACTGACTGCTCATTAAAAAAACCTATGAGGCAGGTCTATTTTTCCCATTTCACAAGTAAGAAAATCAAGACACACAGAGGTTAATGATCTGCTCAAGGTTATAAAGCAAGAAGTAGCAAAGCCAAAAACTTGAACCAGGGCCTTCCGGCTCCAGAGTTCACGTTCTTACATAATACACTGTGCTATTCCCTCAATACACTACCACTTCCTCACAAACAGAAGCAGAAATAGAATGAAGTGTCACATAATTTTAAAATTCTAGGGAAAATGATTATTTGATGTATATAAAAACATTGTTTTCAAAAATACTCAAATACAACGAACAAAATTATGAATAATTATTGAAAGTACCCAAAAGATAAATAGTAAAACATTGGGTAAATTTTGCATAGAAAATATTGAGGTAATTTAGTATTACAAATATGTACCATCTTTAATTTGAATTCCTGTAACTATCCACAATTTGAAATTTAAATCAGTAAGTTGTCATCTAATGTGTAAACTCTGATTTTACACGTCTTTGGGGAAGAGTGGAATGGGATCTTCTTGAATTGTTTAATTGACTGCTCGACTTTTTGCCACCTCCCAGCCCTGTGCCTAATACACTGAAAAGTTAAGGAACTCTTGTTTTATTATACAGTATTTTGTGCTCTACTGTAATTCTTTTAAACCAGAGATCTGTACAACTTGTATTTATCAAGAGGTTGGAAGTATTTGGCCGTGGTGGGGGAAGTAATGATGGAAAGTCACTGATGGGGAGGAGACTTGGGCTGATGAGCAGTCAGGCCCCTAGAGGATAGTTTGATACTAGTTTTTGCAGAATTCAACTCAACACACATGCATAATTTTCTAACACGTATGAAAGAAAAAGCAATAACTTACTATTAATACCTACTCTACTTCACCCTTTACTTATTTTCAAACTTTTCTAAAACTAAGGTGATTATAAAATCTATTTTCCAAAATGTGGAACACTTTTGGGAAATATAAGAAAGCAATACGAAAAATTATGCTGGGATGACAGGTATGCCAAGACTATCCAAGGCAACTAGGGCGTATCACTCAATTTATAACCAATCCAATCCAATCTAATCCAGCTTTACCTTAACCAATTGTTCATAACCCATCAGCAAAAAATTAGGAAATCTTATTAAACTCTCTCGTTCAAAGCTGATAACATTAGCTAATTGGCCCAGGTGCAACCCTATGCATTTTGATTTATTTCCTGTGACTCAACCACATGCATGTATAAATGATTTTCAGCTCACCTGCTCTCACTTCTCAGATAGGTAAGTAGAAAATAAAAGCTTAGAAAAGTGAAACTTCCACTTTACCATGCTTATACCAGTTTTGAAAGACGTGAAAGGGAAAAGGGGGAGGAATGGAGAGGGTAGAAAGGAAGAGGAAGAAGAGAGATGTCAACTAGATGTCTGGGCAGATGAGAAGGGTGACAAAAATTGTAGCATTAATACCTATGAATGCCTGGTTCAGTGATTTTATAAACATACCCAGACTTAACGAGGCTCAGAGTTATTGAAAACCACTAATCAATTTTGAAGAATACCTATATATCAACCAATGTCAATGTATACTCGAGAATTCTGATATTCATAAATTTAGCATTTATGTTCTCTTTTTTTTTTTTAAATAAATTTATTTATTTATTTTTGGCTGTGCTGGGTCTCTGTTGCTGCGCGTCGGCTTTCTCTAGTTGCGGCGAGCAGGGGTTACTCTTTGTTGCGGTGTGCGGGCTTCTTATTGTGAAGGCTTCTCTTGCTGTGGAGCAGGGCTCTGGGCACACAGGCTTCAGTTGTTGCGGCACACGGGATCAGTAGTTGTGGCTCGTGGGCTCTAGAGCGCAGGCTCAGTAGTTGTGGCGCATGGGCTTAGTTGCTCCACGGCATGTGGGATCTTCCCAGAGCAGGGCTCAAACCCGTGTCTCCTGCAATGGCAGGCAGATTCTTAACCACTGCGCCACCCGGGAAGTCCAACATTTATGTTTTCAACGACTGGTTTGAGACCCAAGAATCTATGACTTATATTCATTTGTGATTTTCCTGAGTCACCAATTTTACTTATAATCTGAGAATGGGAGTAAACCACTCTTCTAGCATGTGATCTTAGTAGACTGTGGTCACCACATTCACACCTTTAAATTGGCTCTTCACTCATGATTATCATGCATTTTACAGCGGAAATTATATGCTATGATAGTATCCAATGATTTGATGGCTTGGTATTCCCTATAATGAAAAAACTTCCTTTCCCAAGAATCAAAGTCAAGGACTTCCCTGGTGGCACAGTGGTTAAGAATCAGCCTGCCAATGGAGAGGACACGGGTTCGAGCCCTGGTCCAGGAAGATCCCACATGCCGCAGAGCAACTAAGCCCATGCACCACAACTGCTGAAGCCCACGTGCCCTAGAGTCCACGTGCAGCAACTACTGAGCCCACGGGCTGCAACTACTGAAGCCTACACGCCTAGAGCCTGTGCTCTGCAACAAGAGAAGCCACCGCAATGAGAAGCCTGTGCACTGCAACGAAGAGTCGCCCCTGCTCGCCGCAACTAGAGAAAGCCTGCGTGCAGCAACGAAGACCCAACGCAGCCAAAAAAAAAAGAATCAGAGTCAACTGTGTACATAAGCAACCCCCTTCTAGTAGGCAAATCCATTCAAATCCAAAAGTATGTCTGTTTAGAGAAACTAAAATTTGGAGAGGGAAAATTGGATGTTTGCACAGGGTAACGTGAAGCTATGTCAACTGATGGATTATCCTCCGCTCTAGGAATTTATCCAAAGAACCTTGGCCCTTCAAATCAGAGTTCTGCTTTCCCTGCATGGTATTGGATAAACACTGAGAATTCATGCTCTGCAGTGTTCTTTTTCTCTTTGAATGCCCGCAAACACCATTATGTCAAGTCAAGCAAAGTATGACACGATTGACTAGCCTGCAATTTTCTTTTATATCAATCATATTTCAGACATGTCTACATGAGGCTACACCCTGGTCACCTTGACCAGACACAGGCGTATCCCAGGTCCCTACCATAAACCCATTTATAAATCATCTCTCAGGATACGGGCTGCTAACTTCAGCTCCCCTTGCCTCTTATTACTGTAAGTTGCCTGATCTTTTTTCTGTTTTGGTATCAGAGTGAGACTTTATTCCCAAATTTTGAGGCCTCCTTCATTAACCACTATGTTCCAAATGCAGTTGTAGGAAAAAAATGATTTCAATATTTAGACAATATTCTGTCTTTGACTAATTTAAGCCCTTCATAGAAAATTAATTTTACTAACTCAATAGCCAAGAAAATTGAGATTGACATAAATAGAGGAAAAGAAAATGACATAATACTAATAGACATTTTGCCTGTACAACATAACAATCTTAAAGGCTTTGCTTTTTTCAAATGTTTGCATCTACTTTGGGGCAGGTGTTTCAATTATGGGGATAGAGGTTGGTGTCACTATATACTTTAGTTACTTCAGTTATCTATTACTTTGTAACTAACCACCTCAAAACTTAGTTTAAACAATGTTTGTTTTTGTTTTTCTTCATGATTCTGTGTTTGGCTGGGCTCAGCTACATGGTTCTCCCTTTGTGTGATTGGGCAGAGTTATTCACCTAGGCCTGTGGTAGCACAGCTGAGGCTGGATGTCCAGGAAGACCTCATTCCCATAGCTAGCAGTTGATCTTGGCTGTCAGTGGAGCAATTGTTTGGTCTCAATGTGGCTTTTCTCTCTCCAGTAGTCAAAACTTGCTTCCTCACGTCACGGTAACTGGATTCCAACAGAATGAAAGCAGAAGCTAATAGACCTCTTAAAGCCTAGATTCATTCTCACCATGTCCTATTGGTCAAAGCAAGTCATGGGACTAACACAGACTCTAGGGGAATGGAAATAATCTTCAACATTTAGTGAGAAGAGAGGTGTACACATGTAGGAATGGGCATAACTTTTTTTTTTTACAGCTGTCTTTAGAGATAACTTCTAACATGAAGTTGTCATTGGAAGGAAAGGACGAAGGCTATACAACTATGCATGTTGAAATCGGGGAGGCAAAGAACATATTGAATTCTTAACAACTTTTCCTCCTGGTAATCCTGATATAAATTCTTTAATAAAAGTGACTCCAAATTATCTTCTCTAGAGCTTGAAGTAAATCTTCAAGTCACCAGCTTAGTTTGGTGCTTTAGGCATTTTCCCAGTTTCTCATTTCTTGAAAAACGTCTGTTCTTAGCAAAGAGGTTTTCACTAAAACACAAAAGCAAAAAATGTATAACTTTTCTCTATTTAGTAGAGATTTAACTAAGAAAACCAGCTATAAAAAAATGTGTATCCAAACTTAGTAATTAGTTAAAATATCATTGAGTTCAATCTATGCAGATTTCTCCTAACCCAAAATTATATACAGCAAATAATCATTAACTATAGATCCTAATAACTTAATATCAGTCCTGTCTTATAAAAAACCTAATCAAACAAGTCTTAATTCTGAAAAGTTCATAACAAAAACATCCAGTATCACAAGAAGATTCTACTTTACAAAATAAAATTCAAAAAATAAAACTCATGAAGAGCTTTCTTATTCTCCAATGTTGTGTTATTTCAAAAGAATGTTTTTTGTTTTTTTTATTTTTCTCCAGGAAGTAGGACAAGCCTGGAATCACTCAGAGCTACAAATCCCAAAGACAGACTACCTGATAAGAGAAGGAAGATATTCCTGTGTCTCCAAATGGCAAAGAACACTCACAGGGCATGTTACATCATCTGCTGCAGAATTTCGATCGGCTTGATCTGACCAGGCAGAGGTGATTTATGGCTTGTGTTTTATTTGGTTCCATCCCTTTGTACAATAATATATCCACCTCTGTTTATTTGGGCAACAATCAGATTTTAGACTTCTTATGCAGAAATGCTTAGAAGATATAAAGTACGCATTTAAACTTTTAGAAATAAAATCGACCCGATCTATGCATATATATATGCAAATATATATTCAAAAGCTATATGTCTAATAAAAGTTACTTGAAATTGATCATGGGTTATTTCATTCTAAACACAAAATAATAAAGTACACTTTCAAAATTATTATCTCAGGAAAAAAAAAAAAACACTGTCAACTGTGGTAGGCAAAAAAAAGTGCCCTGTCCCGCCAAAGATGTTCATGCCTTAATCGCTGGAATCTATGCACATGTTACTTTACACCATAAGCGAAACTTTGCAAAGGGATTAAAGTTAAGGATCATGAGATAGGGAAGACTATATCCTGAATTATCTGAGTGGGCCCAGTCTAATTACATGAGTCCTTAAAATTGGAGAACCATTCCAAAGAGGGGGATATGACTATGGAAGAAGAGTCAGAGAGATGTCATATGAAGATGACTCAAACTGCTATTGCTGGTTTTGAAGGCAGAGGACAAAGGACATCAACCAAGGGATGCAGGCAGCCTCTAGAAGCCGAGAAGGGCAAGAAAATGTATTCTCCCCTAGAGCCTCCAGAACAGAACACAGCCCTTTCAACATCTTGATTTTAGTCCAGTGACACCTATGTTGGAATTCTGACCTACAAAACTGGAAATGTAATAAACTTGTAATTCTTAGACCACTAAATTTTGGGCATTTTTAATTTCAATTATTTATATACAAGGCTACAACCAACCACACCTGAAGATACATATTTAGACAATGCCAACATTCAAACTATTTTATATATTTGTATATTCTAATAATGTACCTATGTCAAAACCAACCTGCTAGTAAATTAATATTGCTCAAATAAATCCAACCTATAATTATTTAAAGTGTGCATGCTTGTAGATGTGTTAAGATGTTTGTTTTAATTGTGCTGCTTTAAAGTGCAGTTGGTATAACATGGTAAACTTCCTAACATAAATATTGTCTTTTTTCTTCCAGTAGTAATGTGGCAGATACCGTCATTACTTTAAAATATTCACATCTACCTGTCGTCTTCTCCACAAATTCCCCAATTTTGAAACAAGTGGAACCCTTTGCCAGTTTCAGAGAAAGATTCATAACTGGACTAAAACTACCATTACTATGGCTCTATCCTTTTTGCTAGCGGTGGGTCTAGTGTTGATATATACCTACTTGTGGCAAAAGAGACCCAAGAAGAAATCTTTTAGGGGACCCCTATTTCCATGAGAACAGTTTTCCACCCTACTTTTTGCCTTTGGATGAAATTTTGATGCCAGGAGCCACAGCATCCATCTTGCAGCTAAAGGGAGATAGAGAAGCACAGATACAAAAAGCCTACATGACCAGACGGGTAGAATAGAGAGAGAAAAAAATTTGCTTTGGATTGCCTTTCTTGGTCTTATTCAAGAAGTAATTAAATGTTTGCTTTGAATAAGTAAAAAGTTTTTATTACATAAGCTACTATTATCAGATTTTCTGCTACTTACAAACACATGTTAGTTGCTACAGATGAAAAGACATTTCCTTAGACACCAGAATACAAGCAGTCATAAACAAAGCTTTAAATTAATTATTATCTGTGCCTACATTTGTAATGGAGTCTAAATTTTTGAAAATTAAAAAAAAAATTAAAAGGCAGTTAGATCAGAGCTTTGGTAAACACTTGGAGTTCCCCAAAAAGTTTTCCTCTCTTACAGGAATATTTGGACCAAATCTGTTTTATGAAATTTCTGTAACTTTTGTAGAGAATTCAGTGTTACTTATTAATGGGCTGGTGGTTGGTATCAATTGATAAATGCAGCCATGGAAGGAAAAACACCATTCAGAACTGTTCTGTTCAGATCTTTGAATAAAGACATTTAGGAGATAATTCATCAGACAAAATTCACAGAGCTCGGTGCTATTTGTACATCGTACTACTATAATGTAATTGGTGATCCTTCCCAACCCTGGCAACTATCTTCTCAATCTCCCTCTTTCCACAACACCACTCACCCACCAAATCCTTTTCTAAAAGAAAAAAAAAAAAATCTTTGTTTAGGTGGTATTGTAGTCTCTTAAGACAAGCGTATGTTTAAAGCAACTTGGTATGTAAGATGAATTTCAATAGAAAATAATTTTGCCATTAGAGCCTTTGGTAAAATTGCAAAATACGTTGAGTTTATGTTTGGTGCCCTTTGTCTCCGCCTTCCTGTTCGAATCTACTTACACTTTTATCTTTTTGGGATCGATTCATACCTTTACTATTTTTTTTATTTTCAAGACTCCAACCTCTTTCCTCCTTCCTTCAACTTTTGACAGGAAGTTGCTTTCTCTGTCAAAAATGCCAATAACCCACTTTCCCTTCCCCCAAAGGCTTATTAGCTCCCTCATTTCTGCAACTGATATCATTTAAGAAGAAAATAATTTAAATTCATTCACATTAAAGAATGACTGGCTGATAGGCTCAACTACCCCCATAATTATTTTTATTTTAAAACAAGGAGATTATTAACCTAAATTACACTCATCAGAGAAGCAGCTGGCATATAGGACTTAGTTTTCATCTCAGCTGACCACGTCGTTCATTCTCACCAGGACTCACTCATCTTTTAAAAGACAAGTTTGAATTAGAGAATTTTTACAGGTTCTAAAAAAAGTCAATATCCTGTCATTCTTTACATATGGGAAGAGGATAATTTTGAGTTAGGGGATGTGTATATTACACCTTTTCTGTAATACATGTATAAATAATCTGGCAAACTGGTTCTACAAATTTTCTTAATTTTGACCAAAAAGATGGCGATTCTAAAAAATAATAGTTTTGAAACAAGAAATTCTCACACACACCTGAGATTTTCTGCTTGGTAATTAACTCTCCTGAAGAGTTTTTCAGTTATTACCACACTGAGAAGGAATAAAGAAAGATTTGTGCGGGGGATGATATTTGATCATTGTGTTCATTTATTCTTTAAGGACAAAATTCAGCAGAGTCCGAGCATTTTGACAGGTGTGACAGATTGGCAGCTGCAGAAACACACCGTCTGCTGCAGGAAGCCCCACACCTGCATGTAGAAGGCATTAGTCCATATAGAAAACTTGGAACCTTCACTATAATCTAGAATTTTCCTTTGAAATTTGACTTGCTACTGTATCCTAAGTAAACAGTGACAGTAATTAAAGCTAGCCTGCCTCCTTCAAGCAAACTCAACTCCAGTTACAAAAGAGCAAAAAATAATAATAATAATAATAATACTGTCTGGATTTTAATTGGCTAGAATTGCCATCCATCTACGGCATGTGGTGAAAGGTGACCAGATGAAGAAAAGCAGCAGTAAATTCTAATTATTGCTCAGGAAATTGCTGTAGCACTTCATTTTTAAATGCAATTCACAGTGAAACACTATTAATAAAAAGGCTCATGACATGAAAAGTTTATTTTAGAGTGGTATAATGCAGTTTAGGGCGATGCTGTAATTCTATAGAGGATGGTTAGATGATCTACAGAACAGGAAATGACTTACATTAGTGAAACAAACATAATTGACATCAGTTAGGAAGTATGGACAACAGGGAGTCCAGTATTTTCACAACATGCTACTTCTCCCTCAGGATGCTTACTACTAAATAGCTGAGGGAAAAGTTTTAAAATATCCATTTTACATCATGTGAAGTAGCTTAAAGGTCTATGAGGTTTAAATTCAATCTGGAACAGATGACTAGCAGAACCTTAGTACTGGGTTGATAAATTTTTATAGAATGGTACAGAATTCTGCAATCACATTAGTTCTTGCCCAAAATAGAACAACTGATCCTGAACTTTGCAAAGGTTTCCAGTGTGGTTTCCAGTGTGGGTTCCAAATTCTTCAAATATCCTTTGCACATATCCTGTGGCATATTTTTACGTAATATATTTTGATGCTAGGTTTCTATGCGTTCCATGCAACTAAGATGTCATTTGCATAAACATTAGCACAGCCAAAATCTCAATCCAATTTTTATTGCACTCAGGATCCTGATCCAGTTCTCTGTAGAGCAAGATTTAAGATTACTCACTCATTTCAACATGTAAAATTAGAAGATATTTATGTTAGATGATGGATACTTGATACCACATGGGGATATAAATGGAAAAAAAACCACAAAAACAGAGCCATTCTATTTGTGTATATAAAAAGATTTCTTTGTTTGGGACCTCTGGCATCCATTTATAAAATATAGCTTTATTTGCGACAGACTGCATCCATAATGTTACAACCATGTTGAAAACTAAATTATGTGGGAAAATGGAGTGCTGTGTATCTTATATGCACTCAACAGAACATATAATGGATCTCTTTCAAATTTCCAATGAATTCACGTCATAAGGCACTGCTTTTCTTGTTGAAGAGAAGATCTAGCGCCATTTGCTTCTCTCGAGGTTTATCTGCATGCTGCAATGCCTCTCACCATGCTGTGACTTTTCTCCTGGGCTTTGAAATGCACTCACCATTCTCCTTATTCTTAAGACTGAACATATACAGGGTAGCTTGCCTGGAGGAACTTCAGTCTTCCTTTCTTTACTCACCATGATCTGGCTGTGTTTCAGAATTTCAATGCATTGTAACTGTAGCTAGTAATGTAGCATTTGAAGGACAAAAATTAATACAATATAATTATGAAACAAATTAGCTACTGTGGTAAGTCTAAAATGCAGGCATTGCCATACGGCCATTATTTTAATCCTAATGTTGGTACATTGAAGATGCTGCCCTGCAGGTGGATATAACAACACTTTTGAGTTTATTAATTTTTTATTACCCAGGGTATCTTCTGTTTAAAGAGGAGAATTCTGTAGCAACTTTCATCTCTGCATTACTAAATAATTACATTGCGGGCACGTAAACGTTGCTGTTAAATATGGGACTAGACAGGTTATAATAACCCATACTTTGACAAAGCATGTTTCAATACTCCTAACTCATTTAATCTTCAAAGCAATTCTATTTTTATCCCTACTTCATGGATGTGAAAATTGAAATGCAGTGAAGAAACAAAACTTGCCTATGCTTTCAAAGCTAGTAGGCGTCAGAGCCAGGAGGATACAGGTTTTCCTATCCTGGTAAAATGCTATTTCTAACATGTGATACTGCCTATCAGAGCTATTCAATACTCTGATCTTCAGATGTTGTTAAATTCATAGCATTATCTGACCCTACACATTAGTTCATAACTTTAGGCATATCTTCCTCCGTGCCCTTTAAGGGAGAAGTTACTTGCCAACAAACAGTGGTTTCTGGCTTCTCTTCACACAGGCTGCTGAACACAATTATAGCTTAATGACTCAAGAGTTTCCCAGAGCTGGTATTCTTTTCTGAAATGAGCTACCCAGATCCTTTTTACGCATGGCTGCATGCAGTAAAATGGAAATATGAGATCACCACTCTTTATTCTCTTGTTCAGATTCAGACCCACAAGTATTTTCTGACAGCCTACTACGTGTCAGATCCTGGGCTGCAGTTCTTAGAAATGCCTGTTAAAGAGAATACTTGATACCACATCAGCTCTGCTGGCCTCAAACTCCACTGACCTAGCCTCGGGGTTTTGCTCTTTTTTTCCAAAAGAGAAACTTGCTTTTAACACTTGCTGAAGTTCAGGTTTACTGATGTTGAATGCTTCGTAAATCCAATAAATACAGTTCAGAAGTTTTGATGTTGATCTTTTTATTCTTCTCTCATCTGGCAAGCCACAGAGATCATGAGCACTCTGGCATGTGAGGTGGAAAAGCACATTGCCTCTCGGTGCCTGCAAGGCTGATGATGCAGCCTGTGGTTCAAAAAGAAAATAGGTTCCAATGTCGCCAGTAAAATACAGATACAGGAGTCATGCCTTGAGAGTTATCTTGACCTGTTTCTCTTGATTATCTTGATAAAAAAGATATGTCTACATGCTTATACGTTAAGGAAAAAATGTACAATCTTTGAGTAGTATCTTTAGGATTGTGATGGATTGTTTTGTGTTTTCAGAGGATAACTCTAATAGTGTGGATAAGTTGGGGAAAATAGAAACATACATAAGACAATGCAATAATCTAAAGGAAAGAAAAATAAGACCTGAAAAACCACAGAAGCAATGGAAATACAGAGTCGCTAAAAAATTCAGTAGAATTTTTAGATATGAGAAGGGTTAAATATGGAAAGATATTTCAAGGTTTCTAGTTGAGAGACTTAATGAAAATAATGTTCCTAGCATAGATAACAAATACATGAATGTCAGTTCATAAGGAACATATGTTTAGATTCTAGAAAGATTAGTTTGGGGTCACATTGAAACATCTGTATTGGGTGGTGGTGGGGGGATTAAATAGTGCTCAAGAAAGCTCAAGGATGAGGATTTGGGGGTCAGCAATGTTTAAACTAGAATCAAAGTCATGAACATGTGGAGGGATAAGAGAAGACTATGGGCCAAAGAAGCTTGAAGACACAGCTTTTAAAGAGAGAAGAGAGAAACAGGAAAAGATCTGAAGAAGTATTCTGATACGTATGGGAAAGAAAGTGTGATAGCGAAACAAGCTGAAAAGAGAATTTTTTTTAATGTTAAATGCTGCCAAATTCAATTAAGAAAAATCACTAAAAAGCATGCTTTGAATTTAAAAAACATTTTCCAGGCAACTTAAAGAGAGTGGTTTACTTAGAGGGATGGAAACAGAAGTCATATTACAGGGCACTGGGGAATGAATGGAAGGAAGAAGTGGAGACAGCTCATAGGAAACTAACCTTTCAAGAAGTTAACCCAAAAGGCAACAAAGGGATGAATATTCATTGCTATAGTATAAAAATAAAGTTATTTGAAGAATAAAAGTACAGAATAAAAGCTATTGTAATTACCAAGGCATTCTGATTCTTTTACTTTATACTTTCTGTAAGTAATAGTATGAAATCAACGGAGGCTAGGTTTGTAAAAGAAACCCCTACCGTGCAGAGAAAAATCTATACCTAAGTACAGATAATTAGCTTGCCAGTTTTGAAGATTAAGCTTAGTTATTCAGGACAAGTGGGCAAAATAAACCAAAAGCACTACAATTAATATTTCCATAGTCTTTGGAAACGTAGCAAATATCAGTACCGACACTACAAAGTGAAGAAAGGTAGATACATCAAAACAATTATATTAAAGCTGTTGAAAAGAACCACAATTTAAAATAGGCATTGTTACAGCAAGATCTCTGGGCTTAGGTTGTTAGCTTATGAGGCATTTTTATTTCTTTGTTTAAATAGATCATGGTCAGTACATCAAAGTTTTGGGGGGGATAAAATGAATCTCTATAGTTTTCTAAAAACAAGTTGCATTTGTAGTTTTAACATTCATTATTAATAAAATAATGTTTATAGAGGATTTCATGTATCTATATATAGTTATTAAATTTTGTAGTTGTCCAACTAACTTTTTCTGTTTTTTTTTTTTTTTTTTTAAGGTAACAAATTTCGCTTTGGACATATGATCTCCAACTAGAAAAATAATCACACTTCCTTATGGCTAGGTGGGGTCTCTCTTGACTTAATTTCCCCAAATAAGGTGAAAATTTGTAAAAGTGCTTTCTTTCCTGCATTCTTTCCCATTGCCATGAGAAAGAACAGTGATGTGCCTATGACCCAGCTTTTATTTTTTGAGGTATATTTTTCATAGTGTAACGTGCATAGATTTTACGAGGAGAATTTTGACAAAATGTATACATCCATTTAAGACTCAAATTAAGATACAGAACATTTCTATTACCCCTAAAGTTTCCTCATGTCACTTTTCTAATCATGTTGTTGCACGTACCATAGTTCATTTCTTTTCATTGCTAAGTAACAGTCTCTTGTGTGACTATATCATAATACATTTATCCATAATATTTTATAAACTCTCCTGTTGATGGGAATATGGGTTGTGTCCAGTTTGGGACTACTATGAAGGGAACTACAATGAATATTCTTGTTAAAAATTTTGTGCGACTGTATGTTTTCACTTTTCTCAAAGTAATACCTAGAATGGATTACTAGGTTATAAGGAAAGTTCATGTTTAACTTGTATTATAGAAACTGTCAGAACAATTTCCAAAGCGGTTGTACTGTTTTACATTCCCACCAGCAATACGTATAGAACCAGGTGTTCACCAAGCAGAGGAGGACAATACCGTAAGGGACGGGGAAACAATTACGTGGGAGACTTCTTTGTCCTTGAATCGAACAGTAATTCCCCACAACCTTGGACCACTTTCTTTGGCTCTATCCCACCAGTGTGTGATAAACAATGACGTACCAAGGAGGTGTAACAATGGGTTCAGTCTACCCAGTGCAGGCACCAAGATGGTACTTTTTTGTAGAAAAGTTTTAAACAATGATATAAATCACCTAAAATTCATTCTGTTTTTGTCACCATATACTGTATTTATAAACAATGTCAGTGATACTGACATTGGATACCCCTACACACCAGGGTGGACCACTCATATGCCCCATGCTTGGTGTGCCACTGGAATAAATGACTTTCTTGCTCAAGCCACTGAAGATTTTTAATACTTATCTACTCTTAATCTTTTTCTCAAAAATATGTGTATTTAAGATCTACATTCTTGAAACAGACTTATGGTTACCAAAGGGGAAAGGGGGGAGGGATAAATTAGGAGTATGGGATTAACAGATACACACTACTATCTATAAAGTAGAAAAAGGACCTACTGTATAACACAGGGAACTATATTCAATATCTTGTGATAACCTATAATGGAAAAGAATCTGAAAAAATAAACCAGATATATACAACTGAATCACTTTGCTGTACACCTGAAACAATATTGTAAATCAAGTACGCTTCAATTAAAAAAATAGATCAGCATTCTTATATTATTACATACATTCTTAAAATTATGCATATATTGTGCCAACATTTAGTATTACTGACAAATAAAAGTCAGTTAAAGTTACAGGCATATTCTTAAACGTTTGAGTTATGAACTGTAATTAATTAAATCAAGTAGTCTATTACCCACTTTTTATATTACATAGCCAGAATCAGCTTTATGGAATTAACACTTTCATAGGAATTTAGAGATTACTTTATATTTGGAAACAGAGAGACCTGTATTATGTAACAGTATTTTCGGCCATCATCCTGACATCGTTGAGCAGTAGAGGCCACCCCAGCAGCACTTGTAGGGTGCTGATATTACCCTGTAATATCAGGGGTTATTACAGTTATGTCACCTCTCTTTGTTGTTGTTGTTTTTACCTTTTTATTTTATATTGGAGTATAGTTGATTAACAATGCTGTGTTAGTTTCAGATGTACAACAAAGTGATTCAGTTATACATATACATGGATCTATTCTTTTTCAAATTCTTTTCCCAATTAGGTTGTTATAGAATATTGAGCAGAGTTCCCTGTGCCATACAGAAGGTCCTTGCTGGTTATGCATTTTAAATATAGCACTTTGTATATATATCATTTCTCATCTGACCCAATAAAGCAAAGCCAACACCCAAATCAAATCTCATCCATAGCACTTTATTTTCTTGACAAATGATTTTGATGTTTGACTTGCTATTTAACACCTTTGCATCAACCCTGTGAGCGAACATATCTTCCCTTTTCTGAGTTACAATCTTGGCTTCTCCTGAGTGCAGTTGTTCTACCTGACAAGGACACATTCACAGACTAGATTAGTGCGCTCCCTCTGCACTCACCATACGTGATAGAAAACTGGCCTTTGTATGAATGGAAGAAAGTAAGTACAAGAAAACCGTCACTATTCTCTCTATGTTTTGATTAACATAATTTGTTATTTTTTTGGACCTCTAATTCCAGAGGAAAATAAATTGCACAAAATATGCAACTGCTTTAAAAACATATTTGGATATACTTCCTGTCCCTGTTGTCTAGGCAAAGACCTCCAGTACCACACCTGTAGTTTAACAAGTTTCGCACATCACTCATTGCAGAAAGGGAGGACAAGCATCAAGGGAATCTGTGGGGCATCTCAGCAAGAAGGTATCAGAGAGGACCTGCTGGATTTGAGGCAATTTGAGGGAAATGTCAAGGGTGTGGGGCTTTACTCTGGATTAGATGCTGTCATGAAGTGAGGGTAACTTTATGTTTGGGTATCTTAATAGGTCTTGTCAAGGAGCAAACACTAAGCAAAGCTAAATCAATAATTGGTAAAGAAGTAGTAAGTAGTCACTCATTAACCAGGATGGGCGGATGGTTGTTCATTTTTATAGTTTAAGGTACCTGGTTCATGCTTTTGTGTGTGTTCAGATATAATAAAGTGATCTTCTTTTTTCACTCAAGCCATCATATTTACAGGGTAGCCTTGTTTGGTTGATGTTTTGAGAAATTAAGTTCAACAGGACTTTGAGCCCTATTGTGAGCACCAGGCTGGCCTCTTGATTTTCTGCAGTGGTTTTTTGTCCTTCTGTATCGGTTTACTATGGCTGCCATAACAAGTCTTCAGAGGCTTCCTGCTATAACACGAAATTATCTTACGTTCCTGTAGCTCAGAAGTCCAACACAAGTTAAAACAAAGACGTCAGCAGAGCTGTGTTCCCTTCTGGAGGCTCAGAGAGAATCTGTTTCCTGGCCTTTTCCAGCTGCATGTCTGGGCTCATGGTTCCCTTCTTCCATCTTTAAAACCAGCAGGTCAACTCCTCATATCACATCACTCTGACCTCATTTTTCTACTTTTAAGGACCCTTGGGATGACACTGGGCACACCCAGACAATCCAGGATAACCTTCCCACCTCAGGGTCCTCAAACGTAATCATACCTGCAAAGTCTCTATTATCTTGTAAGGTAGTACATTCACAGTTCTGAGGAGTAGGATGTGGGACATCTTTGGGGAACCATTATTATGTCTACCATACCATCTCACTCTGGTGGTTATCCAGTTCAAATATTCTTATGCAATTAGAAAGAAGTTTACGTAAAAGAAGAAAATCCAGATTCAGGGGCCTTGGCTTGGTTGATTCAGTGGTTCAACAGTGCCAGCGGTTCAGGTTTCCCTCACCTCTCCGGTCTCTTGCCCACCTCGTCCTTAGCCACTCATCATTGTTAGCAGGCCTTCCAGTAGCAATCCAGAGTGCATGCCTCCTAGTTGTCAATTAAAAGGTGAGCAATGAGCGGCTTCCAAAGCCTCCCTCTTAAGTGTGGGAAACTGTCCTAAATTTCCCAGCAAACCAATTCTGAGCTCACTAGTTCAAATTGGCGAGGCCTGCCCAACTTGAACTAATCACTGGCAAAGGAGATACACCTAAGACAGTTAAAGTTAGTTACTCAGCTGGAGTGGAAAGGAGCATTATTACAATTGTCACCTCATTACATAGAGCAAGTACTTATCAGCACCTGGTCCCCTGATGTATTCTAAAAAGGAATTAAAATTATGAACAATACGTTAAGAGCGTAGATGCTTGGAGTCTAAGTTAGGCGTGGTCAGCAATTAGATTATTGACGATCAGAATATAATAGTGATTTACCATAATAAAGTCACAATCTAGGCAGGTTTAAAAAATTAAAGAGAATTACAAATACTCAAGATCGGTACAAATAATGAATAAGTAAACAATCTTTAAGAACTGTAAGATATAAATATTAGAGAGCAGGACAGTTTAATCCAACAGATTCAATAGTCAATAAGGAGAGACATGACATTAATGAACCCAGGGACAAATCTGTGTAACGGACATTAACCTCTCTCCTAGTCGAGTGCCTGGCACACACAAACTACTTCATACGTGTACAGCTGTTGCTCTGTATCCATGGGGGACTCGTTCCAGGACCCATTTAGGATATCAAAATCTGACGACGTTCAAGCCCCACAATTAATCCTCCCTACCCATGAGTTCTGCATCCACACTTTCAACCAACCACAGATCATATACGTTGACCCTTGAACAACACAAATTTGAACTATGCAATAAATATCCATGTATAAGTGGAACAACGCAGTTCAAACTCCTGTCGTTCAAGGGTCAATTGTAGTTCAATGTATACTTTAAAAACTTATTCTGAAGTGCCGCTAACCTGGGATGTGAGGGTGAAATTAGATAAGTGAGATTATCTGTGACCTGTAAGCTGCAGGACTTATGCCAGAAGCAAGAATGAGACAAATGCAAACACAAATGATATGAAGTAACATTTCTCTCAAAGTCAGAAATAACAAGGAAATAAGTAGCTTGTCCCTGAAGATTATTTTTTAGTTGGGCTACTGTTTTCTATTTTATTTTGCATTTTTTGCTGAAAAGAACATGAGGAATAAAATTACATTAAAGAGACTTCGGTTACTGGTGTGGCATGCAAAGAGCTTAGAAGTCACCATTGCATCTTAATAAGTAAAAAGCTGAACGAACTGAAAAATCAACTTTTCTGAGGTTCGTTATACAAGTAAGGTCACAGAGCAAACTGCTGCCTCCCAAACTGGAGAGACAGGTAGATGCAGAGAAGCACAGCTTACTTGAGCAGAAACCTCTGTGGGAACCAGTGCCGGGGAGGAAAAGCCAAACTGTAATTGGTAAATTGCTAGAGGCTCAGTGTGACCAAGTCTGAGAGTTAAAGACTCCAAGGGACCCAGTCACTGGGGAGCCCCACACTTTGAGTTTTACCTCCTAGACACTACCAGGTTTTCACAGTGAAAACTGGAAAAGAATTCCCTCGGGCTTCTGGCAGGGGGAGGGGAGGAAGAAACCATTGTGAAATATGCCAGAGCTTTCTGTTCCTCTCAAGAAGGCCTGTCCTCATGAGAAACTATTTTACCAGCACCTAGCTTGCTAGGATTTTACATGAGCCTAACCTAGCTGGGGGGAGGGAAATACCCACCTCTGATCCACTCTAGCCCATCCGGACCCACCTGAGGGGGAGGGGGCAGAGGGAGGGGAATGAGAAGCACCTGTGAAGTTCACAGTCTGGGGCACAGGCTCAGCAATCACTACCCACAGGACCATGGCATGCTTTCTCTCCTCCCACATCTTACCACCACATTAGTGAAGGCCTATTTACCACAGTTCCTTTTACACAGTACATCACTTCCACCTTTTAACCCAAAATTACAAGGGATACTGAGGCAAAAAACACAGTTTGAAACACAGAAAGAATCAGAACCAGACCCAGATATTGCAGGGATGTTGGAATTACCAGGCCATGAATTTAAAACAACTATGCTTAATATGTTAATCCTAGGGCTGTAATGGACAAAGTAGACAATATTCTAGAATAGATGGAATGTAAGCAGAGAGATGGGAATTCTAAGGAAGAATTTAAAAGAAATGATAGGAAAAAAATAACGCTAACAGAAATGGAAAATGCCTCTGATGGGCTCATTAGTAGACTGGACACGGCCAAGAATCTGAGCTTGAGGATGTTAATAAAAACTTCTAAAACTGAAAATCAAAGAGAAAAAAAGACTTCAAAACAAACAAACTAGGTCAGAATATCCAAGAACTGTGTGACAACTATAAAAGGTGTAACATACATGTAATGGAAATACCAGACAGAGAAAAAAGGAAGGAACAGAAGCAATATTTGAAGAAGTAATGACTGATAATTTCCCCAAAATTAATGTTAGACATGAAACCACAAATTCAGGATCCTAAGAGAACACCAAGCAGGATAAATGCCAAACAAACTACGCATAGGCATAGCGCATTCAAAACTGCAGAAGATTAAAGATACAGAAAAATACGTTAAAGAGATCATTAAACTGTTCCCAGTCATTCCTTCCATAGGTTTTAGGTAGAGTCCCTTACTACTTTAATCTCAATCTATCACTTTCTTCCTCAGTAAAAGACAAGAGATTTTTACTTAAATTGTATTAAGATTGTACGTACCGTATTAGGCATCAGAGAAGTTATTTCACAGGAAGAGTTCCACAGTGAGCTTCACTGAAATGGAACCGGCTTTAATTCAAACACACCTGAATTTAACTCTTTGCTCGGCCTCTAATCACGTTTGACCTTAAAAAGGAATACCTACTTTCACCAAGTCTTAGCTTTGACCCCACAAAAAAGGTAGCAGTATTTATTTAGCAGGGTTATTATGAGTGTTAAAGATTATATGTATAAAAACTAGTGTAACATCTGTCTAGCAAAAGTAGCCACTTGATAAATGATAGCTGCTATTATTAGGGGTAGTGAAAAATTACAGTAATGTAGAAATGAAGAGAAACAGAACAAAAGATGTTTAACCTGGCAAGTTTTTTTCTAGACATTTAATCCTATTGTAGTTCCATAAAATTAATTTTGGCCTAAAATACAGTCATTCCAGACAATCTAAAAGCCCCCCCTGCACAGAGGCTAACATCCCAAACATACTGCAAGTGGGGCGCTTTCCTACCCTTGATGTCTGTTAGGCCTACCTTCTCTCTAGGTTAGATAAACAACAGAATACTTCAGCTTTTCAGAAAGTTACTTGCTAGCCCAGGAAGCAAAGGAAAAAAACACTGAGAGAACAACAGAGAAGATTACAGAATTAAGAATATCAAGTCATACCTCTGGGCAAAATTTGATTGTGAAACCTTCTTGGCCTGCAAGGCTAGAAACTCTTCCTGTCTTTGGAAGCAAAAGTTTTTCGCCTTGGCCTTTCTGGAAGTTTTCAAGATCAGCAGCTTCAAGGCAATACTTTTCAGCCCTGGATGCACGTTATCACCAACTGGTGAGTTTTAAGTAGACTTCTGTCTGGGCCCTCCCCTCAGTAATTTTTGGTTTAATTGGTCTCTGGTGGAGCCTTGGGGGCAATGTTGGTTTTTAAAGCTCTCCAGGTGATATTAATGAGCATTCAGAGCTGAGAGCCACTGTTTTAAGGCAAACTTCCGCATGGATTTCAAGCCAATCCCTCTGTTCATCCCCAGGCCCATCTTTTGTGCTTTGGGTCAGGATCCACTTCACCCTATATCTGCCACATTTTCCTCTTGGGATCTACTCTGGTTGCCTGATGCTAGTTTCTTTACTAATATGCTTCCAAAGTATTCTTCCCATTGGTTGTGAGTTGAGCAAACAATGCATCACTTTACTCCTTAATTATCCGCTGACTCTTGGCATCTGGAAACGGCTTCTTTGGCGTGGTCTTCTCTGCACAGCTGTAGTCTATACATTTTAAAGTGTCGATTCTTTCTTGAGGGAAGATCAGCTGGCTCTGAAATACTGGGTAAAATGTGCTCCTCTCTTAAATGAGATGACATGTATAAAGCACTGTGCGTATGTAGGCACTCAGGAAAGGCTTAGTTTGTGAACTAAATTGATTTCTTTGCCTATTTTTCCTACTGGACTGAATTCTTTTGTGGCTATGGAGTCAGGCTCACCAGTGTCATAAAAAATTATCTCTAATCAACATTCTTCGTATGACCTGTCTACACTTTAGCTGTAAGATATCGTATCGCATTTTTTTATTCATTAGCCATAGATTAAATCTCTTTACAATTAAGATGCATAGGTTCTCTTATTCACCTACCAAATCCCTTTTTTTCCTAAGAGCTGACCACTGGGGTCTCATGGAGGCCTAGTTCTGTGACCATTACTTTCCTTGCACATGAACAGCTAAATGACTTTACCCAAATCCTATGAAATAAAAAGAATAGCGTTTACTGAAAAACATTTCCCCATAATTAATTTTAAATATACCATCTCAATGTTACTTTCGGATTAAATCTTACTTAGCACTCCACAAAAATAATACTCATATGTGCCCTAGATATTCTGCCCTAGCACTTATACTATTGTTAGACTTCTCCCCTCTTATTTTGTTTGCAAGTTTATTGTAACATAAACACAAGATTCACACTTTAGAAACACTATGACAAAAGTCTTAAGGGTCACTAAGGATAGGAATGTAGCTCTCCAGTATATACTTATTTTGTGATCTGCGTGTGAATAAAAGCCCTAGACATTTTTCACAAGAAAGTATATGGTTTCTCCTAAGCACAATCCATTATCTTAGGAAACAGTATTGTCAGTAAAGATATATGGTTATTGTGAACTCATGCTGTGAAAACCAGAACTAAGTTCTACAATAGGAAAGAAATTTCAATAACATCATTCTTAATTTGCTTCTTTTTTAAAAATATCAAAATATTAATAATTAGATTTTTAATCATGTATTCTACCCTTTTTCTAATCAGCTCTAACCCTAGATTTCAGTGATTGTTTAAATTATTTTAGGTGAAAAATCTCATAATTTAAGACTCCCCTTGTCTCACAGGAGACTCGGAGTCATTACTAACTTAAATAAGATGTTGGTAATAATCATTCAAAGAGATTTATACACAGAAGTTCTACAGAGCTTTCTCCAAACCATGAAATGAACTTTAAGAAACACCTTTGGCTATTTTTTCATGTTTATACACATGGACTCATTATGGTTTATAACCGAAAGATGATTTTTTTTTTTTTTTTTTTTTGCTTATAAAATTTCTTTCAGCAAATGACAACATTCAGAATCTAGGTATCTTCTAATGTTTGCTCCATTCAAATAGAAAATGTTCTTCTCTTTCTCTCAACGGCATAGGTGGCAATAATTGGTAGCTTTGGTGTCTGTGTAATTGTAATGATTCTCCCTTAACTCCCACTCCCTCAATGCCACCACCCCCAGCAAACACACACACACACACACACACACACACACACACACACACAAACACAGATGATAATAATAATATAGGCAGTCTCTGCTGACATAAATTGACAACCTAAGAATAGCTATCACAGCTAAGTGGCCCAGTAGACCTGGGAACTTCCTACTCTTTATAGCTGGTTTGTAGATTTTCCCTCTTTTTCCCATACCTTTGCCATAGTCTGTTAACTATGCACATGTTCTTCTCTCAACCTTCAGCTGTGTGTAATCTCCCAAGCCTAGGCCCTGTCCCACCCCTACTTGCCATGAGGCCCCTACCTGAGTGGCTATAGGCAGTTCTTACAAGAGCTGGGTCTTGTTTTCCTACACAAACCTAGACAAACCTGTTCCTGTTTATAGTGTATTCACCCCCTGGCTGATAAGTGGTGCCTATGAATTGTGTCTGAGTTGTTAACAGATCCCAGGGGAGTGGGTCAGTGGTGGGAAAGGCGAAAAGAGTAACTGGCTGTAAGAGTAACTTTTTACAAATGGATTTATCTTTTCATCTTTTCATCATGGTCCAATCTTCCAAAAATCTTAAATAGGATTTTTATGTTTACATTTAAAGATAAGCAAGTGTTGGAAGAACTTGATTATATTTATAGGTCATGGATCAGGAAGAAAAAAATCCCTGGTACAAGCCACAGGAAATTGAAACAGACAAACCAACTCTTGAGTCCAGCTGAAGAGGGAAGGTCAGCAGGGATGAGTCCTGGGCTTAGAAGCCCTTAAAGGGGAGTGCTTCTCCCCAAACCTATCGTCCACCCTCTCAAGTCCAGAGTGCCTCTGATGCCAGTTTTAACATCCAGCACCAGTCTCAGCCCTGCCGGAGACCTGCCTGGGAAACTTAGGCCTGAAACGCTAAAATACCAGAAAATGTGTAACCCATATCCAACACAGCAGAGTAAAATATGTTGCTAGACAACTAAATTGGAAGCTGATTTTTGTCCCTCTGATGATGATTATCTTTTATAAGAAAATGAATAAGAAATCTTCTTGAATCCTTCAAGAACACTATGACAAATTATCCTCTGCAAACCTGTGTTTTTTTCATACAGCTGATTCTCAAGAAGTTCAAGGATTTGAAGATCCCTGGAATGCATAGAATTCTGCTTTATTTCCCACAGAAGGGAGATATTCAAGAATTTAACCATTTTCTCCAAAACATTTTAATAAATACTGGAAAACTATGGAGATTTCTTTCTCTATGAGATAACATGAGTCACTGAGTGTATTTCTTTATTTGGCTGATGAAGGAGGCTATATTTCATTCTATAATTATAGCTTGATCATGAGCTATAGGACAAAGTGATATTTTTTTTTTAAAGGTAAAAGAGGAAAACATCCTAAGATTGAAAATAGAGACTTGGAGGGGGTCTCTAGAGCAGTTTGACTGGAAATGCAAGACCATGGACCTCTCTAAGTGCTGAGCTGATAGAGTTGATATTAGCTGTATCAGTAGAAGCAATGGAAGCAGTAACCACCATCCATTATGACTTCTTCCATGATAGCACTTATTATGGGCTAGCCACTGGACTTAGAGTTTTAGACACACTGTCCAATTTTATCCTTACTATAGTCCTACACTGTTGGTTTTCTCATCCGCATTTTTCGTTTGACAATAGAGAGACAAAAAGATATTTGTTATTTTGCCCTGAGTCTCAAAACTTACAAATGGTAAAGGTAGGATTTGGGCCTATTGCCAAAGTCTACATTGTTTTAAGCAAGCACTTCTGCCTTTCAAGGTCCAGGAATGTCAATGAAATATGTGCGTTCTGAAAACTCATTTTTTTTCTTTATTTGAGTATTCATTGGGCTTTTTTTTTTTCTTGTCACTTATTTTCAAGGCACCTTTTAAAAAGCTATAGCTTTGTTTCAGCTAAATAAAGGGGGAAAGAATTTTCTTTCTCAATAAAGACAGTGGGGTGTGTTAATTTGCTGTGTGCCTCTTGCAAAATGTGTCTTTGGGAGGCCAGATTGCTCATGTATGTGTGCATGAGGTTGACCTGGAGATCTCGGCAGTCTGTGATATTTCTTATGCTGGTGTTCTTGAGAGTGTTCTGTCTCAGGACCTTGAGAAGTTGGGGAAGCCGGGAGTAAAAGAAAGGTGAAAACTCAGGGGTGGGGGGGAGATTGCGGAAAACCATAAATGTGATCCCTTCCTGACTTCAGTTTTCCTTCACAGTTGGTATTCATTTGATTCAACCCCTCAGATCCCCAAGGACAGAGTGTTACAAAAACACCGTCAGTGGCCACTGTGGCCTATACCTCAGGAAGAGGAGGGAGGGGAAACTGCATAAATAAATAATGTAACAGTGGAACTGGGCAATTTTCTGGCCTTTGGGGGCCACTAGAGATTGCCGATTTGGACCGCACAGAGCTCTGGGGTTATAAAACAGCAAACCACAACATGGTGTCCACATGAAGCCTTTCATCGCAGTGTGGCCGGCCAGAAGTTGACCGACCAAAACTCCTGCACGGTAGAGCACAGCCAGCGTGGTCTTTGGAAATCCTAACCTCACTCCTCACTCCAGGGTGGGCTCGGGAATCCTCTGGGTCTGTGGCTCCCCAAGACCAGTCTGAGGATTCATGTCCATCAATGTCAAAGTTTTCATGAGTCTGCTGCAAGACACAAAAAAGCTACACAAAAGGAAGAGTGTGTCTTCCATAAAATTCCCTTTATTCATGTGAAGCACTGTCTTTTATTTTGTTTTTTTTTCTCTACTTTTTAAAATGAAAATCTCCTTTCTCTTATGAAATTACAGTGATAATAAATGGTAGATTATATATGTTGTTTATTTTATGTTCTTTGCTTGGCAAACTTATATCAGGTCCCAGACTTATTTTTGAAATTTCACTAATCCTTGAAATCAAATGCGGTGGGCACTGTTCTAAGGTGTGCGAGAGGGATGAAACCTCTGGGATCTCCCACTACACCAATGAGGCTGCAATGTTTATACCTGAAGAAAGAAAACTTCTGAGCTATCTGGAAGGTTTGGAGATTTGAGGCATTAGCCCTAGGTTCACATTTTGGATTCTCATTTTGTCTCTACTGTTCAACTGTGATTCAACAGGTTTAAAGGAAAAGCTCAGTTTGTTAGTACTAAAAATACAAAAATTTTTAAAAACCTAAGACTCATCTAGAGATACTCAAATTTAACTTTTAAACCTTGATAAACTAGAATGCTGTTCTTTTATTTCTTTTCACTTTGAAGAATGCTCAAGGTATTCACTGCAGCCTAATTTTACTGGATACTAATTATGATATGAGTGGGAATAGGAGGCCATTGATAACTAAGCTAAGTTTCTGAGTACGTACTATGTGCAAACCAGTTTTTTCATGTATTTTCTCCCAACCTCACACTGCAGTTTGAAAGGACAGAGACATGTCTCTTAAAATGGTAGTGTAAATGATAGAATTAAGAAGGATTTTGACATCCAATAAATCTGACGATGAATCCTAGCTCCATGGCCTTGGACAGCTAATTGAAGTTTTTCCTCACTTATAAAATGAAGCCAACAGTGATAGAGTTATTACAAGAAATACATAGTATAACAGGTGTGAAGTATCCCATCAAATGCCTGGTATATAGGAGGAACTCAGTATTTCGCTATACAACTTTATCAGATTTATGATTCTTGTAAGTGGCAGAGCTGAGAGCTCCAGTCTCTGGCTCACAGTCTATGATCCTTGCACTATAGCAAAAATAACTGGTTCATCGAGCAGGCTGGGCTCAGTGGGACATAAACCTGACATTGTTGTGGTTTTCTCCATTCACTACCTTTAAATATCCATCAAAGCTCCCTCTCTCCTCCCTTAATGGTACTCAGGGAGTACCATTAGACTCACAGATACAAAAATGTCCAGTAAATTTAGTCTGGTCAGTTTAAAGTCTCAATATATCCCTTTCAGACCGTGACCTTGCAGTCCCTCTATTGCCACATCAATATTTATAAGACTTACTTTTACAGCCAAATTTAGGAATACCCTCCCTGCTCTGACCAGCCTGCTGTCCAAGTATGGAGACATTCAAACAATGCTCTGAGGATGAAGAGGAGGTGTAACTGCACTGTGTTCCTGCTGATTTGGCACAGTTCCTGTCCAAGTTTATTTTTTTTCTCTTCTTTAATACTAAAGAACAGGCATGTATTTGTGACCTATTACTGCGCAACAAATTGACCATGAATGTGGAGCTTAAAACAAAACACATTTATTATCTCACAATTTCTGTGAGTCAGGAATCTGGGCATGACTTAGCTGGGTTCTCTGATAGGGTCTCGCAAGTCTTCATTCAACGTGTCAGCTGGGTATGCAATCTCATCTGAGGCTTGACTGGGGAAGGATATGCTTTTGTTAGCAGAATTCAGTTCCTTGTGGTCTTATGACTGAGGGCTTCAGTTTCTTGCTGCCATCAGCCAGAAGCTGTCCTCATCTCCCTAGAGGCTGCCCTCAGTTTTTTGTCACCTGGGCCTCCCAATATGGCAGCCCATAACAAGGCTGCTTGTTTCTTCAAAGCCAGCAAGGGCGTAAGAGACTCCAGCGAGATGGATGCTAGAATCTTACGTATTGTATCATGTAATTACACACATGCAGTCACATGTATCCTGTCAACTTTGTCACATTCTATTGTTTATAAGCAAGCCACAGCAGAGAAGTAAGTCACACACAAGGGGAGAGAACTATAAAAGAGAATGAAGATCAGGAGGTGGAGCCCGTGGAGGGCTTCCTAGAGTCTATAGGCCACAAAGGCATATCATTGAAATATAAGGATCCATTCATCTCTAGTGAAAGTGTGAGCTGAAAAGAAACTCAGAGCTCTCCACCAAACTATACACAACAGTTCTGGGGAGACTGGGAATCACAGAACAGCAGAGAAACTAGTGACTTACAGTAAGGAAGTCTATATTCATAGTAAACCTCGCCTCTGAGCCCATTGAGATTTATTCTCTTCTTACAGGAGAGACTTCCTATCTTAAAGGTATTTTGGATCTCTATCCCTCCACTAGAAATGGTCATATTTTGGCAGAATTAACATGGTAGTTTTGAGAACTGAGTAACAGAGGGAGATTGTAGCATTTTGGATCAGTTCCAGTTATTCATGAATATTTGATCATTTCATTTATTACTTTATCATTTTATTTATTACTGAGTGTATAGTAAGGACTGGAGTTAGGGATGAGGATAGATTTAAGAACATCATAGGGGGCTTCCCTGGTGGCATGGTGGTTAAGAATCCTCCTGCCAATGCAGGGGACACATGTTTGAGCCCTGGTCCAGGAAGACCCCACATGCTGTGGAGCAACAAAGCCTGTGCACCACAACTACTGAGCCTGCACTCCAGAGCCCGAGAGCCACAACTACTGAGCCTGTGTGCCACAACTACTGACGCCCATGCTCCACAACAAGAGAAGCCACCACAATGAGAAGCCCGCACACCGCAACAAAGAGCAGTCCTTGCTCGCCACAACTAGAGAAAACCCTCAAGCAGCAATAAAGACCCAACGCAGCCAAAAATAAATTAACTAATTAAAAAACAAAACAAAACATCATAGGGAGGTACCAACTTTCTTAATCATATGGAGGTCATAATCACAAACCAAGGAGCATGTGTAACTTATCATGTAAATGGAATTAAGTGTAAGAGTGTTCACCCTCTTAGGAAAAATTAGTATTTTCTATCCTAGGGATGCTTTTCTTTGGGTCCACTTCTACTATTAAGACACAAATTTTTTCTAAGGTTATTTAAATAGCTAGAGTTTGTCTGAACTTAGAGAAGGTTGTATGTTTTCACCTCTTAGAGATTCTTGAAGAATCCTTTAGATAAGTGAATTTTTTTCCAAAAATATGGTTATTTAAATGGAAACAAATTTAACTTAATTTTTGCTCATTTAAAGCCTTTTTCCATAAATAAAACCATAAATCATAAAAATAAAGTTACTTTGATATAGTAATGCACCTATTCTTGCTTCAAAAAAATGTGTTCTCCATATTTTCTGAAGACTCGCCTTATCTAATTTCAGATAAATTTTTAATTCATTTTTCTACCCCTTATTATATATACTTCTGACTGCAGACCTTTAGGTCCTAAGGTTTAAAATGAAGAATTGGCTCAATACTAAATTCCAACTGTCTTTCTCACTCACCAGTTTATATAAAATAACGTATATGAAATACTACACAAATGTTATTAGTTTAACGATTATACTTTTTTTCAGAATGAGGGAATTCTTTGAAATATCTGAGATCTTAAGAAAATAATACTAACAAAACATAAGAATGCAATATGTGAGGATCAAAAAAAATCAGAGTGCCCTTGCATTTTTAGCATTTATTTGTTTAAAGCCAAAATTTTGATGTAATGTGTTTTTAATTCATGTTGCTTCAAATTCTTTTAGCAACTCAGCTCTGAATTCTGTGTTGAATCTGAATATTTTATTTTATTGTTCAATGATAAAAGGATCTAAGAAATAGCCACTTGAAAGAAGACAGAAGCTACATGAGCATCTGGTTTAATTTATAGCTCTTGTTCATTATCCTCACAGGAAAATCTCAGAACATATGTGGCAGACGCTTCTGAGAAAAAACCTTTAACCTGAACCTGAATTCAATATTCTGAAGTTATGAACTAAAGTTGTTTAAAGTTAGTAATAACTTTCTGCACAACTATCTTTTTAACATAGTAGAGCTCTATCTATGTTAGCTTTATGTACAGTTATCTTCCTAATGTAGTAGAGTATTTCAGACACTGACTAATAATGTATAAATATCTAGGGACTTGGATAACATTATAATTTTTGCCTGATTTGGTTTGATCCAAATTCATTTTTTCCCTGAATTATATGTCATCAACATAAAGATTAAAGCACAAAGTCAATCATGAGTCACTATATACTGGTAACAAACAGTTTAAGAGAAGAACTAAGGCAAGAAAAAAAGAATGATACCTACATCAACTTCCTAGCTACCTCCAGGCAGAACGAGGGCAAAATGCCAGTGGTGTGGGTGGCCAGGAGTGCTCTTGTCTTGGTATTCAGTGCAGTATGTTCTGTGATGTATTGTGCATCCCCCAAGCTATCTGACTTCCTATAATTAAGACCTACGCCTACCAAATCCAGTACTAAATCTCCGATCCACCTATCCAGTTATATAGAAATCAATTAGATAAATAGATGGCTAGAAAGATGTACACATATGTGCGTGGGTATGTATGTCAATTTGTCAATTGCTGAATGGTAACCTGCAAAACAGCATTATTATTATAATTATTTTTTTAAGAAGCAAAATAAAAAATTAGCAGAAAAAAACTTCTCTGCTCTAGTTTAGCATTATATTTTAAATACATTCTGTGCAAATAGGCCTTAATACATTATTTCTCTTTACGTCTTTATATCTTTGTCCTTTATATTTATATATTGTATTATACATATATAATATATATATCTGTGTTTATATATTTATATGTATACATATATATCTGAGGAGTTTTAAAATTTTCACATGATCCCACCACTCTGGCCACAATCTATTCACTTAGGAATGGGAACTGGACACAGGCTGAACCAATTAATCTATCCCCAGATTTTAGAACTTTAAATTCAGAGAGTCAACATCAACTGGGCTTTTTTTATGCCATTTGGACTAAAAGTCAGTTTGCAGTAACAGAGAATGAAGCCAATGTACGAAGAGAAAAAAAAGAAGAAAAAAAGATTTTTCTAGTCTCAGCTGCAACCCTGTATGTTCTAAAGTTAGTTGTTTAACTCTTTCTTGGATTCCATCAGGAAATAAATTCTTCCTTTACATTCATGCATTCAAGATGCCTTTCTATTATTTACAATCAAAAAATCAGAAAAGATAATGATAGTCCTTCTTGGAAACATTTCCTTTGCTATTTTGTCAGTGTAATTCCTGTTTATCCTCAAAATCTCAGCTTTGACCACCATTTATCTAGGAAGTCTTTCCCAAACTGCTAAGTGTGGGTCAATTTTATTTTCTATATGCCAAATCCTGTACCATTTCTGTAATTCCTATTATGACTCAGTATTGTAATTGCCTCTTTGTTTTTCTTTATCTCATCTAAATACACTGAAACAGGGACCATATTGCTTGCACTCACTGTTGTTTTCCCAATGTATAATGAACCACGAGGGACATAAAAGATAATTGTTTAATGAGAGAAATATTAGAGGAAGTAATAAGAGAAAAATGTTTGATTTCATATTGGTTTCTGCCAATTTATGATATTTTTTAAATGTGTCAATTAAGACTTTAACTCAAAGCATAGGTTGTCAAACAACTAATATGTGTTATGTTACCATTACTAATAAAACCAATTTTCCAGGAGAAATAAATGAGATGTTAACTTTATATAGAGCTGTTTTAAATACTATCTTTTTTATAAATGGGGCGATTGAAAATGCTAGTAATAGAGATCAACAGTGCATCTTAGTTTCTGTTTATTAAATCTCCCAAGCAACTCTCTCCAAACAACAATACCTTTATAGTAAGAATGAAAATTTCCTTTGTCTGAAATTTTGTCTGAAAACCAAAACATAATTTGTGCCTCCTAAGTGTTAGGGAGCTAACTCAAAAAAAGTTGTATGCTTTGTTTTCCAAGAGAAACAACAGTTTTTTTATGAATTGAACAAAGCACACTCAGTTCACATGAGACTAACAGTTGTTCTCAACACTCTGGAGAAGCTGCCCTTTCAGTGAACAGTTTGTCTTGATATGAAGCCAAGGAAAACAGTTGTGCTTAAAATCTTTGCCTCAAATGTTTCATTATTTAGAACATTTTAGGGGGTCATTTATATAATGTTTTCAGTATACTATTTGAGTTTTGTTTATGGTCATTCTTGGAAAATATCTTTATAAAGAAAAGATTGTAAAGGATGCTTCTCAGTTGTATAATCTAATACAATGTCCTGAGTTTCACTGTATTTTTAAATGCTGCCTGCATTTCTACATACATTTGTGTACGTAGAGGTTTAATTGTATTCTCCTTCTGTTCACTATTAATTACTCACAAAGTGTAATTAGACATTTATGTTTAAGCAAACCATAATAGTCTGTTATGGTTTTTCAAATGTAATGTTTTGCATTAAACAAGCCAAGGTATGAGTTGAAACACAGACTACCTAGATTTACTCACACTAACCTAAACAGTAAGACTCACACTTCAGTTATCCTAGCACAAGGTCTTATACGTATATTACTTGTCTCCTGCCAATTTCCATAGGGATACTATAAAAATGTTAATTCAGTCTACAAATCACATTAATATGTTTAGAAAAATTGAATTGTGCAGGTCAATGTAACATAGGCCTGTATGGCCTATTTATTCAGGATGGATTTAAGATATAATGCTAAAACTGTAGCAGGGAGGGTATTTTTCATTTATTTGTTTATTTATTTATTTATTTATTCATTCACTCATTTAATATAATACTCCTTTGCAGATCACTATTCAGCAAGTGACAAAGGATGGCTATTGTACCTGAATAAACCCACCTTTCTTTAGAATTTGGACTAAGATTACTCCTTGGCAAAACTTTATGCTTCCATCAGTAGGAGATGAGTGGAGCGCCAGGTCCCTTGTATGACTGACGGGACATGCCTGCAACCCTCCTTCCCTTACTCATAGCCTCTCCATAATTCCCTGCCCGAGATCATCAGAACTCATCTCACTGAGCCCCCATCTGTAACCATGACACTCACCACACATAGACCAAGACTCCCAGCTTAACCCTGATCCACTAGATTCTCATCAACATAGGATTCTGTTCATCTTTTCTAATTCCATCTCTACTCCTCCCAGTTATTAAAACAATTTCAGGATGTCTGGTGGAACTCAAGATCGAATCTCAGCAAAATCTCCTCTAAATTCAAATTCGTCTCAATACCATCTCTTTTCCTTCATGTTCTAGGGAAAACATTTATCTTTATTGAGGACACAGATTCCCCTGCAGCCCTCAAGTGGTGGCTGTTTTTCTCCAATGCTCTTGGTACTACTGGACACAGGATTGGGTCTCCCCCTTACTACCCTTTATAATCCTGGGTTTTGAATTTCATGTCATTAAATTGCACCTTTTACCATCCCGCTTTGTAGTATGATTTACTACACCAATCCCACCCCACCCTCACTTTATACTTTGAAAATTGCAGATTCTTGGCCCATTGTCACTCGTTCTTCTCATAATTCTTAGTGAATTCAAATTCATGAACTTATCCTTTCAGTGTCCTGAATTCTCAGTTCCTTGACATTCTTCCTTCTAGTGTCTCCATCCTGTCATAGCCACTTAATCACAATCATATAGTTATTTTTTTGAACCTGTCATTATAATAATTGTAATTGTTCCGTAATATCAATCTCAAATAGAGATTGATTATACACTGTCTTTTAAACTCACCATTTTATATGCCAAACACCAACTCCAACATTCCTTTTACCCTACTGTCAGTCTTTGGACACCGCCAACATTTCACTATCCTCATCTTCATCTTGTCCTCTCTTTCCCAGCTTTAATTAGATGGCCAATCATTGTGCTTACTCCTTTGAATATATTCTCAATTTCCCTTTCCCTGTCCTTTTGAGTACCGGTATGGCTGAGCCATAGCCCTGGTTAAATCCAACTCTCCATGTATAATGCGTGAACCCATGCTGGTATACATAGTGGAGAAAAGTAAAACAAAAGAAAATCAAAGCATGCACAAATTGTGCAGAATTATGTTAGTTTATATAGCCACTGACCTCCGATACTTCCAGGAAGTCATCGAATATATTTTTAGTCCCATTTCCTCACCATCTCTGCTAACTATATTAGAGCTTCTACACTCAAGTCTCCAGCAAGTCTCACTCTTACAGACTGACACTGTGTATTAGTTTGAGTTCTCCATAGAACAGAACCAATAGCATACATGTGAGCATATTTATTGTAAGGAATTGGCTCATGCAATTATGGAAGCTGTGAAGTCCCAAGATCTGTAGTCAGCCAACTGGAGACCCAGGAGAGTGGATGGTATTATAGCCCTAGTCCCAGTCTGAGTCTAAGTCCAAAGGCAGGAGAAGACTAATGTCTCAGTTTGAAGACAGTCAGGCAAAGAGAAAGAATTCTTTCTTACTCAGCCTTTTATTTGATTCAGGCCTTCAATGGATTAGATGAGGCCCACCAACATTGGCGAGGGCAATGTGCTTTACTCAGTCTACCAATTCAAATGTTAATCTCATCTAGAAACACCCTCACAGACACATGCAGAAATAATGTTTAACCCATCTCTGGCAACCCCGTGGCCCAGTCTAGATGACACATAAAATAAACCATCACACTTTGTTTCCTCCTTTATTGAGAAAACAGAGGCTATCAGAAAAAAAATCCCTACAACTGCTACCACAACATTCACTCACCAACAAGACTTTGTCCCAGAACACTCTGCCTTTATTCCTGTCATATTTGGATGCTATGGTGCTATAAGCTAAGGCAAAACCTTGCAATTGTACAATAAATCACATCTACCCGTGCGTTCTAAAAGGCACTGGTTGGCAATTTTCTCTGCTTTTTTTCTCAGTCATGTCTTTTCTCTCTAAAGTGGATCATTCTCATCCTCATTTAAATATATGCTTATTTCTCTCTTAAAATAATAAAAGAAACTAAACTCTTTTAACCCCATTTCCACTTCAGTATTTGAAATTTCCCACCATTTTTGTTCTTCAAAGCCAAATTTGTTGATCACTGTCTCTAATTACTCTCCTCCCATTCTCTCTTAAATCTACCCTAATAAGTTTCTGCCCCTACTGCTGTACTGAACATGCTCTGCATAGCCAGACCCTACAGTTTTTCCTTAGTTACTGGCAGCATTATTCCTTCAGGTGCTCAGGCCACAAACCTTAGCATTATCCTTAGTTTCCCTCTTTTATGAAAATTCCCCATCTACCCAGAGGAGAGCTATTTCTCCCCATCTTCCTCTTACCACTCCCTTCAGCTTCCCAAAACTATCTCTTGCCTAAACTTTAGCAAAATCCTCCTAAATTGCCTCCTTGTTTCTTCTCTTGCTGCTTTCAGAACAGTCTCAATGCAACCTGCTGAAAATACTCGACTAACTTCCAATCCACTCGGGAGTAAAAGGTAAATTGTTGATCTTCATCTGCAAGGGCCTCTGGGACCCATCTCCACCACCGACTCC
This sequence comes from Eschrichtius robustus, assembly GCF_028021215.1. Classification (NCBI taxonomy): domain Eukaryota; kingdom Metazoa; phylum Chordata; class Mammalia; order Artiodactyla; family Eschrichtiidae; genus Eschrichtius; species Eschrichtius robustus. The sequence continues at coordinate 115,302,668 of NC_090829.1, read as the reverse complement.
TCTCCTCCCCTGCTTTTCTCATTCACCTCCCTCTTGAACTTGCCGAAATCTCTTTTACCTCTAGATCTTCACATTTGCTGTTTCCTTATTGAAGGCATCCTCCAAATGTTGGCATACTAGTTTCCTCATTTTCATCAGATCCCTATTTATAAATTACTTCCTAATATACCCTTATTTAGTCCTCCCATTTAAATTTTTGACACTTTCCACCTCCTCTCCACAGTCCAATTCTCTACTTACTTTCTCTCCTAAGCACTCATTACTATCTAACATACTCTATGTACTTACTTACTCATTGTGCTTCTTGTCTACCTTCCTCACCAGAAAAAAGGATTCCAGCAGGGCAGGAATTTTTGTGTGTTGTGTTGGCTACCTTAGCCCCCTCACCTAGAAGCATAGTGGAGATACTCAGTAGCTATTTGATGAATGCCCTATTGAATAAGAGAGTGAATAGCAAATGTTAAGATGGTGCCTGACTTTTGTTGGAGGAAGCCATTGAAAAGCAAAGCAAGAGATCCGTTTTACTCCTTTTAGTCTTCCATATGGAAATCTATCACTCAAATAGCTTAGGAAGATTCCTACAATCCTAAAAAATCTACAGATCGGTGTTTTTCAAATGTTTATGAGGAAAAGAATCACTGCCTGTTAAAAACACAGGTTGCCTAACTCTGTCCCCATAGAGTGTGCTTCAGTGGGTTTTTCATTTGCATTTTTAACAGGCATCCCTTTGATTTTAACACAGTTCTTTAAGAAAATGCTGTAGGTTCAAAAGTGATTCAAATTGAGTGACTTATGTAAATGCAGAGTGGAGAGAAAATTCTTCATTATAGTTAGCATGCTGAGTTAAAGAAAATGGGTCTGGTCTACATTTCTAGTGTGCATTCTTCCCAGGAGAGAGTTTAAAGTGGAACAGCAATTTGCAAAACATACTACAAAAACTCAGCTTGTATTCATCCTCAGGGGATATGAAGATTTGGCCTTTAAAAGTAAGATCTATGCCAAAGCTGTTATATAAAAACAATTGTTTCTTTAAAACTTCTATTTATGAGCACTATGGAAAACTTCAACTCACTGGCTGCAGAAAAGGTTACTTGGTTCCTGGTGCCTATGAAGAGCTAATACTAGTCAGATGTGCAGCATTCCATTCAAAGAGAATAATTCTCTTATCTTGAATCAACAAAGAACTGGGCTCATGATAATCTTCATTATAATTGTGACACTCAGTTCTTCTCATTTCTACCTGATTTTCCATGTACTTCTGCCTGTAGCAAAGATATTTTGTTGTATGTTTCCTTCAGAGTTAATTACCTAACTCTAGTAGATGGCATTGTAATAGATGTTGTCTCTTCAGCATTCGGAACTGTATTCTAGCTTGAAAAGAAACAAGAGTAAAGAAAAGGCTTCTTAATCCCACCCCACATTCCCACTTATTAATTGACCTTTCTTCCAAATAACCATAAATCAACTAACGTGGTATACATTGCAGATAAATTAACAAATGTCCACAAAACACAGGGTGTCTATCAAGAGAAATTTACCCACTTGTGATCGTTTCTGTTTACACCAGTATTTGAGGGTTAAGGCCTATTAATATTACAAAAAGAAAGTAGATTTTTTCTTTTCTTTTCTTTTATTCTTTATAAATGTGTTAATCCAAAAGAAATCATATTTTTCTCAAAAGTTCCAAAGTCAATATCTAGTTATTCAATAGTTCTCTTTTCTTAGTCTAGATCATTTCAAATACAAGAATGAAATAGATTAAGGATAGACTAGCAGGGGGGCTTATGCTATTTGTTTCTGTGGTTGACACTCCTCTGATATTCTGAACTTAGTAGTTTCAGATAGGTTACAGCAGAAATGCAAGGAGAAACATAAACTGGCTTGATATTTACCCTTTGTTTCAAGAGTGACTTTTGGAACTCAATACAAAGGAAATCATTTTGAGACTAAGAATATTTTAGGGTACCAGAGTCTACCAAACAAAATTTGAAGTCACAGGCTATTAGTTGGCAAAAAATTTATTTTATACTAAACAATTTTCCTTCTCAGATTTAGTAAAACTCCCATAGGTTAGGCACTAGGCAGGATAGAGTCAGTGGACAGAGTAAACGACATCACTGAGGTTCTCCATGGCGGTGCCTCTGCCGTATTCTCCCTGCCCAGTCCAGGAGACAGGGGAAGGCTGAAGGTAGAGAGGTCAGTGCACTATTTCCTGTTGCCTTGCGGAGAGAGAAAAACCAGCAGAGATCCATCCCATTTAAACAAATCAACAAGTCAGGACATTTTTTGTGACTATTACAGATATTCAAAGCAGCTCGTTTGCCCTTTTCTTGTTTGCCATTTCTGTCCCCTTCTAACTTTGAATGAACCTAATTATAGGAATGAGATCACTAGGCAATTTAAACTAACTTCTGACTTATGCTCTCCAAGAATTAAATATTTAAAGAGTGACTAGCTCTCTACCCCCAGTGGCCCCCTTAGCAATCCTACAGGCAGATCATGCAGGCAAGATAATATCTGAAGAGAGAGTCAGCCAGTCTGCACGCAATGGAGAATGATGCAGAACCCAGCCTCCTGCCTTAATGAGTCACTGAGGTTCTTCCCCCTTTTTCTTCTTTAAAAACTGTTGTGGCTGAGCAGAATCTTCAGAGTTGGTCTCAGGACATTCTTCCCAGATTGCCACCTTTTCTGATTAAAGCATCTTTCCTTTCTAATGACACTTGCTTCTCCATTATTGGCTTTTGATTAGAGAACCGCCAAACCAGAGTTCGGTAACAATATTTGAGTTTAAAGTTAATACTGTCATTACACAAGAAATATCCTTGTGTTTTTTGACAAACATAATGAAATATTTGGTGATGTAAATAACATGTTAGTGATTTTTTAAACATTTTAGCTAAAAAGTATTAGAAAAGAAAGTGACAAAAGTGAATCGTTGTTAATCGCGATATAAGGAGGTTCATTATTCTCTATTATCTCCCATTAAATAGAAAGTTATATTAAAAGCATGAAAGTGAACATAAAATAAGCCATCGATATTTAAATTGCAGTCACTACTTCTGTAAAAAATATTTTATTCCATATAAAGATCCATATGTACTTTGTCACTCTTTTGCTTTAAGTACAATTGTTTGGTACCTTGACAAAGTTCTATGATGAGGCAAAGTTTTTATCTTTCCATAAAATGCTGCCTTTGTTTACCCCTTAATTCTTAGTCATATCAAGCTTTCATTTTCTATAGAATACTGGAAGATCAATTTTTACCCCCAAACCCCCAAATATTGTTCCTTGATTCTTCACACATTTTTACTTTCTCCCATCTTTAGCTCATTGAATAAATATCTAGTCTACTTACTACTTAGTTAATGAATGAATAAACATCTAATCTACTTAGTTAATGTAGCTAATCTCCTGAATTCTAATATCAATGAACACAAGAAAATATAATACTAATTTTATTTAAAATATGCAATTTATTTATATAGAGAGCAATATGAAATGAATAGCCGTATCTTTATGATAAAAATATACATGGAAGAATAGAGATGGCATAGGCTGTTGAATTAGAAAGAAAGCTCATTTATACAGTGATGTGTTTTATAGAGCTCACATTCATATTCATTCAAACCTCTAACTATTCATTACTGTACGGTACAGTTTCAAGATATTAAAAAATTGTGTGATTGTTTACCAGAGTTGAAAAACTCAAGTGGAAAAACCTGACTATGCCAAGTTAATTACAGAAAGTCCTGCATATACCTGCACATATTTACATTAATAATGTAAGTACTGACCATGAGCATTAAAGAAAAATAGAGACATTACCTTCTCAATATAATTTAAAGTAAAAGCCATATTTTCTTCTCTCATCCAGACCTCATTCCATCATATATACTTTTGGTGGAGAAATAACAGAAACTCATTAGAGACAAGAGCTCCAGAATAATTTAGAATTGTATTAATCAGATGCTTCTAGATTGGACCTATCTTCCAAGATCCAATGAATAAGGTCAACTGTTCAGCAGTACACACCATTTATACTTTGGAGCAGGACCAATGACAGTATGTTAGGCTGAAGATGAGGAATCTTTAAAGTTTCATTTATGCCTCTCGAAGAGGGGAAAAATTGCTTGTAATGAATTGATAATTTACATATGTTATGGTTCAATCCAAAGAACAACCTAAAAATCAATTTTTAAAAACCCTAAAGTTTCAAAGGGTTTTTTTTCACAACGTTTCCCAAAAATATCCTAAAAAATTGTGAAACTAATATTTCCTTCACAGAGAATGAGAATACCTATCACTATGGATAGAATAGTTTCTAATTCTCTCACTATTTGTCTGAAAAATTTTCTGAAACATAAGTCAATTACATCACAGATTTTCAATGGGAAAATGAGTTTCCCTAAAGCAAAATAAGCAGTGTTTTTTTAATGTTGTTTATGTTAATTCTAATGTATGCTTTTAAAATATTATCATAAATGATTTTAAAAGCAAATAGACTTAAAATTTCCACTCACCCATTTATATCCATGCAAATATATTCTGCTCATAAGTTCTTAGTTTTATACATCTGATTTTTTTATCCATATAAATAATTAAGGTTGTGAATGGAAGACACAATGTAATGAGCAAATCTTTATTCCAAATTTAGGTTACTGAACAGTTCTAAGTATTAAGTCCATCACACATTGCTGTAATTGATTATCATAGTACTGTTCACAGTTAACACTTTGCCACCACTTCCATGCTTCAAGAGGTTTACATCTCCGCTATAAACATTTGCTCTATATTGAACTACATGTTGAAGACGTCAGCCTTTGGGAAATTGTTTCTAAGAAACTGAAAAAAGAACAATCGTACCGCAGTATTTTCTGACAACAATATATCTTCACAAAGTAACCAATATGCTTGAATAAAACATTTTTTAATTGCATGGGAATTTTTTTAAGCACGACTTGGCAGTGGCAGTATTGCATAAAAAAAATGATCTAAATCCAGAAATTAATTTTTTTATGTTCTCAGAGTTTAGTTCTTTATATCATTGTGCTATAGCATATAAGAGTCTATATAAAGCCACTGTACGCCTAAAGCCATTTGAGTCTTTTAGATACCTTGCATCTAATTTGCTGAAAAAGCTTTTCTTGCTAAGTGCATATTGGCTCTTCATGTATACAAATATTCACCCAACAAAACATTTAAGGTCTTGTATATCTTAGACATTGGTACTAAAATTTGAGTAAAAGACAATTCTTATTGGTGGAGGAGATAGGTGAATGAACCAATATTTGTAAAACAAACCTTAATGTCTGGTACATATAAGTACCTCAGTAAGTGCTTGTTAAACACACACATACACACACACACACACACACACACAAACACATATATGAAGCACAATATATATAAAATTATATGGTAGCCCATGGGCATAGTTGTTAGTCTGATTCAAATATCTAAACACTTGACTAATTTTAAGGTTTTATAAAAGTTTTTGTAAAGTTTAGATACTTCAAAGTTATTTATATTTATAGACAGTCTCAGTAGTTTTAAACACAGTTTCTTAAGATAGTCCGTGAATCAGAGGTGTCCAGAGGAACCATGTAGATAACAGAAATATGTAATCCAAGACAAGACAAAGTCTGGGGCTGAGGCTGAGCTTGGGTGGTGCTGGGGGAGAGTTTTTTTAAATAAATCTGGAAATTACCTGTCCCACTCAAAGATATTTTTAATTTGAAAAATTTTTAAACTTTGTGCCTGTCAAACCAAACAGGTCCTCACCTGTAGTAGATTTGGCCCAGCTGCCCACATAAAGGCCTAAATATATATTAAATACAGTCCAGTATGTTTTTAGATGTTTTACATTAAAAATACTACTCTCAACTTTAGTTTTTGTCCTTCTTTTTTTGTCACTAGTTGTTATCTGCAATTTATTTATAGGAAACTATATTCATTTGCCAGTTTAAGCTGAAAATTGATTTTTAATGTAAGTAATTGCTGAGAGAGTTAAAAAGGTGGTATCAAAAGTGAGGGATTTTATGACAAAGAATCCAAGAATATACAATGGGGATAAAATAGTCTCTTCAATAAATGGGTGTTGGAAAAACTGGAGAGCCACATGCAAAAGAATGAAACTAGATCACTATTTTAACACCACACACAAAAATTAACTCAAATGAATTAAAGACTTGAATGTAAGACTGAGACCAAAAGACTCCTTGAAGAAAACATCTGCAGTAAGCTCCTTGATATCAGTCTTGGCAATAATTTTTTGGATTTGACAACAGAAGCAAAAATAAACAAATGGGACTACCTCAAAATAAAAAGCTTCTATACAGCAAAGGAAACCACCAAAAAGATGAAAAAGCAACCTACAGAATGGGAGAAAATATTTGCAAATCATATGTCTGATATAAGGTTAATATCCAAAATATATAAAGAACACATACAACTCAATAGCAAAAAAACCCGAAACAATCTGATTAAAAAATGGACAGAGGATTTGAATAGACATTTTTCTAAAGAAGACATACAGATGGCCAACAGGCACATTGAAAAAATGCTCAACATCACTAATCATCAGGGCAATGCAAATCAAAAGCACAATGAGATATTACCTCACACCTGTCAGAATGGCTATCATCAAAATGACAATAAATTATAAGTGTTGGTAAGGATGTGGAGAAAAGGAAACTCTCATGCACTGTTGGTGGTGTCGACTAAAAAAATGCACAATCTAAAAGTTGAGAATTATATTTTATTTAAGGGGACAAAACTGAGGACTTAAGCCAGGGACACAAAATCTCAGATAGCTTTGAGGGACTGCTCCAAGAAAGTAAAGAGGGGGCCAGGATATACAAGAGTTTTTGCAACAAAGGCCAGGTAGTCAGAACTTTAAAAGATTATTGTTAATTAAAGATAATCAGATATTTCAAGTTAAGGAATTTAATGCTTTTCTATGTATGGGAAGATGAAAGAGTCTGAGCTCACTGAAATTATTCCTTTGATATGCACCTCAGCTCTCTGGGGTTAGTATCTTGTGCTCTCTCATCCTAAGTCTCCTCTGGGTACACAGTCAGGGGTGAGGTGGCTACAGCAGCTGACCACTAGATGGCAGGCATCTTGTTTCTATCCTGAGTTTCCTCAGGGCTCATCATCAGGGTGGCTGTAATGTGATGGCTTGATGGCTGCAACATCCTTTGTTTAGTGATATGGCAGGTAACATTTTATTCATTGACAGTCAGAATGTATGATGTAGCCACTATGGAAAAAGTATGGAGATTTCTCAAAAGATTAAAGTAGAACTACCCTATGATCTAGCAATTTCAGTTTTGGATTTTGGATATTTATCCAAAGAAGATGAAAACATGAACTCAAAAAGATATATGTACCCCCTTGATCATTGCCGCATTATTTACAATAGCTAAGATATGGAAACAACCTAAGTGCCCATCACTGGATGAATGGATAAAGAAGATATGATTGCTTTATACATATATAGAAGAATGAAATCTTGCCATTTGCAAAAACATGGATGGACTTTGAGGACATTGTGCTAAATGAAATAAATCAGACAGAGAAAGACAAATACCATATGACCTCACACGTGAAATCTAGGGGGAAAAAAAAAAAACTGAACTCATAGATACAGAGAACGGATTTGTGGTTACCAGAGGATGGGGGTAGTCAGAGAGAGAATGGGTGAAGAGAAATTTACATTTATAAAGGTAATCTTCATTTGTGAGGGTGTCACCCTCTCTGTATCAAGAAGACAGAGATGACTAAATCACAAGAAACTCTGAATGGAGAAGGCACAGACTTAAATCTGTGTAACAAACCTTACTCTTGTTTACCATACTTTTTTCCTGGTCATCTCCCTATAACTAGTCTCCCCGACACCCTGCTCCCTTTTGTCTTTAGGTGAAGATGACATTTAAGTTGAATGCTAAATGAGACATTCATTTTTTCCTAGGTATCTCCCTTATATGAATGAGGTATACATATTAATAAACTTCTATTTGTTTTTCTCTTATTAATCTGCCTATGCTAAGGGGCCCCAGCTGAGAATATAGAAGGACAATGAACATAGGTGTACAAATGTCTCTTTTTTATATACTCAGAAAAGGAATTGCTGAATGATACAATAATACAATTGTGAACTTTTTGAGGAACTGCTATATTGTTTTCCATAGCAGCTACATCATTTTACACTCTCACCAACTCAATTTTAAAGCAACAGTGGAAATCTATTATCCTTATATCATAATCAAGAAACTTAGGCCCAGAGAATTTAAGAAACATCTTATCTCGAAAATTTGGTAAAGGACAATTTCAGGATATGAAATGGGCTATTTAAGAATGAGGACTCTGGAGACCATGCACACCTGAGTTCAAATCCTGAGTCAGCTTGTAAGGGCCAAGAGCCATTGGACATGTTACACAGGTTCCTGAAGTCTCCCCTATAAAAGAGAGTGATTACCTCATATGATGATTATGAGTGGATTAAATGAGACTGCTTATGAAGGTATTTAAGTGTAGGGAGGAAAAACATCTTTTTCCTTTACCTTTTTAATTTTGTGTCTGGGGCCCCTGTAACAGAAGACAGATTAGCAAAAAAAAACCCAAAACAAAACAAAAACACAAAAAACATATGAATTTGTTTAATATATAAGGATATAATATTTAATATATTTGTGTGACACAGGAAGCTTCATAAGGAGGAAGACCCAAAGAAATGGTTAAACCTGAATGTTTTTATGCTGGGTCGGATGAAGAGTGGAAAGATGAAAAAAGATATGACAGGACAAAGGGTATGAGGTAAGCATAGTAAACTAGGGGAAACTTAGCAAGGGCTGTTCCTTCACATTCCTCTCTGTGTCCCTTAGTCTGCAGAGATAAGGATGCGCCTTTCCTTTGGGTGTATGGAGGGCACCCCTCTCATGAGCGTCTTATGACTTGTTTCAAGGCAAAGTCAGAGAGTTCTTTTTTCCCATTCCATTTTTCAAATTTGTTTAGCTTGAAACAGTCAATATGCCGAGGTGCCATATTTTGGACTAGCATGTTCTAAACCTCATCATGTGCTTTTCACATTGAAAGCATTCAATAATTAAGCCCTGAGCATGTACATTAGGCTCCTTGGTTACTGTAAATAAGTACAAGTGTTTATTCCTATAGATTCTTTCAGTAGTTGGCTAATTCAAATTATTCTGTGTTGACTCTAGTTATATGCTCCAAAATTACATCATTCCCAGTTGTTCTGTACCCATGCTGATCTTCTCTCAAGCTGGTCTGGCTTTAATTGTTCCATAATAGTGACCAAAGAATTCTCATTCTTTTTTTGAAATGTTAAAAATTGTTCTGTATATATTAACTATTGGTGGAATTTTTCTCTCCCTGTTGTACTCCCAACAATGGCAATCTTGTTTTTAATATGATAGGTGCTATTTCAATAGGATTTAGGTGAATGTCACTCAGGATTTTATGTCGTACTTTGGAGCAGTGCCAATGACCTTAAGGTTCACACTTAAGATGGTTAAAGCAATGAAGCAGGAGAAACAAAATGTTTATCCACCTCCCATCTCAGATGTAATATCTTTCCAGCCTGACCCGAATCAGAAATAGAACTGGAAATTATTGAGGCACTGTGGAGAAGCACTTGGGAGTTTTATACTTTTTTGCAAACCCTCTCCCACCAAGCTTGAGGCCATAATTTAGCAGCATGGCATACACCTTATGGGAAGAAGCACAATGAATATACTAAGTTGAGGTTCTTAACAAATGGGGCCATGTGTTTATCTGCAGACTTGATTCTAATCCATTCACATATTTTGAGTCTAGTCAATTTTAAAATTGGTTGAGTGACACGAGGCACTTGCTGTAAATAAGTAAAAATAATACCACTCTGATTTTTAAGTTTTCTTATAAATGTGTTTAGAGGAACATAGATTTATAACTATATTTGTGGGCTATGAGAACAAAGTATAAATTATGTGAATAGGAACTTCCACTCCAGAAAAGGGAGTTTGAAAGTGAGATATGGACAGCTTCATCAAGTCAAGTGGCCATTGCGAAGACAAACCACTCAGACCTAATTCAACCATGAAACTGATAAACAGAAGTGAAAGTCAGAATGGAATGCAACCTTTCCCATTACTGCCGCTTAGGGCAGATCAGGAAAGTGCAAGGGTAAACAGAGAGACCTCAGTGATTTTTAGTAAGAGACAGAAATCCCTCAAGAGAGAAGGCAGAATCAACATTGTGAAAATGACTGTACTACCCAAAGCAATCTACAGATTCAATGCAATCCCTATCAATCTACCAATGGCATTTTTCACAAAACTAGAACAAAACATTTCACAATTTGTATGGAAACACAAAAGACCCCGAGTAGTCAAAGCAATCTTGAAAAAGAAAAACAGAGCTGGAGGAATCAGGCTCCCTGACTTCTGACTATACTACAAAGCTACAGTAATCAAGACAGTATGGTACTGGCACAAAAACAGAAATATAGATCAATGGAACAGAATAGAAAGCCCAGAGATAAACCCACGCACATATGGTCACCTTATTTTTGATAAAGGAGGCAAGAATATACAATGGAGAAAAGACAGCCTCTTCAATAAGTGGCGCTGGGAAAACTGGACAGCTACATGTCAAAGAATGAAATTAGAACACTCTCTAACACCATACACAAAAATAAACTCAAAATGGATTAAGGATCTAAATGTAGGGCCAGACACTATAAAACTCTTAGTGGAAAACATAGGCAGAGCACTCTATGACATAAATCACAGCAAGATCCTTTTTGACCCAGCTCTTAGAGAAATGCAAATAAAAACAAAAATAAACAAATGGGACCTAATGAAACTTCAAAGCTTTTGCACAGCAAAAGGAAACCATAAACAGAATGAAAGGACAACCCTCAGAATGGGAGAAAATATTTGCAAATGAAGCAACTGACAAAGGATTAATTGCCAAAATTTACAAGCAGCTCATGCAGCTCAATATCAAAAAAACAAACAACCCAATACAAAAATGGGCAGAAGACCTAAGCAGACATTTCTCCAAAGAAGATATACAGATTGCCAACAAACACAAGAAAGGATCCTCAATATCGCTAATCATTAGAGAAATGCAAATCAAAACTACAATGAGGTATCACCTCACACCAGTCAGAATGGCCATCATCAAAAAATCTACAAACAATAAGTGCTGGAGAGGGTGTGGAGAAAAGGGAACCCTCTTGCACTGTTGGTAGGAATGTAAACTGATACAGCCACTGTGGAGAATAATATGGAGGTTCCTTAAAAAACTAAAAATAGAACTACCATATGACCCAGCAATCCCACTACTGGGCATATACCCTGAGAAAACCATAATTCAAAAAGAGTCATGTACCCCAATGATCATTACAGCACTATTTACAATAGCCAGGACACGGAAGCAACCTAGGTGTCCATCGACAGATGAATGGATAACGAAGATGTGGCACATATATACAATGGAATATTACTCAGCCATAAAAAGAAACAAAATTGAGTTATTTGTAGTGAGGTGGATGGACCTAGAGACTGTCATACAGAGTGAAGTAAGTCAGAAAGAGAAAAACAAATACCATATGCTAACACATATATATGGAATCTAAAACAAAAACAAACAAACAAAAAAGGTTCTGAAGAACCTAGGGGCAGGACAGGAATAAAGATGCAGACGTAGAGAATGGACTTGAGGACAGGGGAGGGGGAAGGCTAAGCTGGGACGAAGTGAGAGATTGGCATGGACTTATATATACTACCAAATGTAAAATAGATAGCTAGTGGGAAGCAGCTGCATAGCACAGGGAGATCGGTTGGGTGCTTTGTGACCCGCTAGAGGGGTGGGATAGGGAGGGTGGGAGGGAGACCCAAGAGGGAGGAGATATGGGGATATATGTATATGTATAACTGATTCACTTTGTTATAAAGCAGAAACTAATACACCATTGTAAAGCAATTATACTCCAATAAAGATGTTAAAAAAAAAAAAAAGAGAGAGAGAGAGAGAGAAGGCAGGAGACTACGGTACCGCACACAGAAAAATGTTTAAATTATTCCTTGAGGGAAAACACACAAAAATTAAGCAACTAATTTTTTATAAAATGTGTCTTGGATTCTGTTTAAATTATTAATGGGATTCAGGATATATTATCCCAAAACATGGTACCCTGGCATATTAAATATCGTAAGCTGAAGGCATTTGAGAAAATGACAGAAGCAGGAATGTCACACTGATCTCCCCTCCCCTTGCCCTTCTTCCCTGAAACAGGTCATAAAACTCCCACATGTCAGGTACCATCCCTGTACCAAGAAAAAAAGAAGACATTTTATGACCAGGGACGAGGAACTTGGGGTTGAGAAATCTTACAAACAAACCTTGTTAAACTAATCCTTATCATCCTTGTTACTTCTTCACCATTTACTACCCCTAGCTCAAGCTCCTCTGTCTTGCCAATTCTTCACATATTTATTATTTCTTTGTCTAAAAGGTAGAAAGCTTCTTGTTCTGGTCACTTCTTCAGGGTCTTTATTCTCTTGTCAAGGCTTCCATGTATATGTAAAAGTTCAACAAAATTGTATGCTTTTCTTCTGTTAATTCTCAGGCCCAACCAGAGACCCTAGGAAGATTGAGAAAACCTTTTTTCCTCCCTTACATTAAGTGGCCAATGAGAACATGAAAAACTGTTCAACATCATTAGTCATTAGGGAAATGCAAATTAAGACTACAGTGAGTACCACAATTACACACTAAATGGTTAAGATTAAAAAAACAAAAAAAGACTGTAAATGCCAAAATTTTTAAAAAGAGGTAAAACACTAGCACTCTTAAATATTGCTGGTGAAGATGTAAAATGATACAATTTTGTGCATATGTGTGTGTCTTGCAAGTGACATTTTAAAAAAATGAGGAAGGCTAATAAACACAGAGTCCAGAATAAACATGGGTAGAAATAATATAGATCAACATAAAGAAACTTGGTAAATTATACATCATTAATTTTATTTTAAAAACCTAGTTCAGTGTTACAGTCTGAAACTCCTCTTTCCTGTTCAGAACAAAGAATTTTACTCAAAACAGATTGAAATACTATATGAGCCTAACTCCTCTGGTAATGCAAAATCTATATCATGAAGTATATTATGATGGGGTTCAGGGCACATTACCCCAAAATATGACATCTTGTCATATTGAATATTTTAAGCTAGAGGAATATAAGAAAACAGCAGAAGCTGTTTTCTGCCCTGCAACAGGTCATACAAGCCTCATGAGAGGCACTCTCCCTACACCTAGAGGAAAGGAGCATTCTCATCTCTGAAGACTAAGGGATGATGAGAAAAATGGGAACAAACCAGCCTTATCAAGATTTCCCTAGTTTCCTACACTTGTATCATACTCCTTAGCCTATTATATTTCTGCATAACTGCATACTCTTCGTCAAACCTAGCGTGAATATACTAAGGTCTAACTGTTTATGTCTTCATTTCCTTATGAAGTCTCCCGTGTTATGTAAAAATTTTTATATTAAATAAATTTGCATGCTTTTATACTATTAATCCGATTTTGTCATTTTAATTTTCAGACCTAGCCTGGGACCCTAAAAGATGATCAGAGGAGAACTTTTTCCTTTCCAGTTTCTTGAATCTGTTTATCTCCCTGGAATGATTCATATTTCTAAATATTTTCCTTTTTACTGAACTCAGTAAAGAGCATTGATATTGTTCTCATTCATTATTCACTTTAGGGAGAGCATTCTGGGTGTTCTACTGAGTGGTTAGTGCTGAACAAAAAGACACGATATGACCCATTCTCTCTATGAATTTATAAGCTGGCTGAAGAGGCAATTGTCTGGATTCTCACCATTGGATTAATTTTTTATACATGCACTATCTAATTTCAATATCAATGACGTTCCTAAAAGAAAGTTATTATTATCCTCAATTTACAGAAAAGAAATTGCATCTTCTTAAGTTCACTTGGCTAGAAACAGAATACATAATATAGATTTCTTGTTTCTGTTGTTCCTACTACATAATAAATTTTACTAATGTCTATACCTTCCATCTGTATCCAGAAAATTCAAATCTTAGTGTTGAGAACTAGCTAACCACAGAAAATATACAGTATGACTTCTGAAAATACTGTAAATTTAATGAGAAACCTCTTTATTTAAATGAAAGCAAAAAAAGGAAAGCAAATAAAGACAAACTGAGATTATAATATGGTGAAAATACATTGTTAGTCCTTTGTTAGATCAGATTATATGCTTTTCCTTTATTTATGTTCTTTGTCTCTAGATCAGTTAAATAATACTAAAATTTATATTTCAGTAATTTGGAAGTAATTTTCTAAAGAATGACAGAATCGTGATTTATGCCAACTATAGCTGTACCACACTTTGGTGAACAAAGAGGCCGACATTTTGGTAGGTAAACTTATGTTACTACCTAGTGGTAAAATCTTAGAATTACAGACACAAACTCCCTGAGTCCTGGAGAGGAACTAATCTGGGAGCCCAGAAAATGCAACAAATCATAAACAATGATAAACAATGCCACAGGCTACAACTTCTCTTAGGATCCTGTGGTCTAATTGCACTCAGACAGGTTCCCAAGTGTGTAGATACAAAGCTGGATTACAATGAAGCTTTCTAAAAGCAGTCAATGTGTTTAATGCTTCATCAAGGTGTTGAGTAATGCTGCCTTCAAAGCTGGGTGGGACATGGCTCATTATTTTTATTCAAATTGTAGTCAGTAGTTCATAAATATCCTTCCTGAATCAGCATTGGAAAACCACAAAGCCTAAGAAACACTGATGCCCAGAAAACAATGCAGCCAGGAAAAATAGAATAATGGACTAGATACAAGGTCAGGACTGGTTTTCTTGTGGGAAGAGGAGAGAACTGTGAATATAGTACAATAGGCTCAGTTTTTCTCCTGGTGTTTCCCCATAGTTTGGCACTAACTCTCCATTTTAGCAATCCTTTTCAATCTACCCGTAGGAACACTGATAAGAGTCAAAAAATATAGGTGGGTAGGTTGTGGCACATAAACTCATGAATGCAGGTTCCTTTGGATCAAGAGGGATTATAAGGGACTAAAATATGGGATAGGTAAACTATCCATCTTACACACCTTCTCTGAGTAACGTCATGTGCCACTCCCTCTGTTCGGAACAAGGACTAAAGCAAGTAAGTAAAGATCTATGGGGAAGAATTAGCATATAATGACAGTCCAAAATAAATGACACAACAGAGACACACACAATATCTTGTTGAGCAAAAAATAAAGAATAAAGAGCAAACAAGGGGAGTCAGGAGAAACTTCATGGATGAGGGATCAATTAAGCTTGGCATTGAATTAGGAGTAGGGGCCTAGAAACATCAAAAAACTCTTCTACTTGAAAAACAGTAAGCAACTTTAGGCCTTCTGAAGAAGACAAGCTCATGTGCAGCGTTGCAATAAAAGATCCTGGGCAGCCAGATAGTAACAGCTTATGGGCAAGCTCCTGTCTCACCATATATTATGTTTCTGTATTTTTATAATTTTATTTGGCATGAACTTAAAAAAAATTAACCAAAAATGCCATGAAAGCATTTTGTATATGTTTGTCACTGCTCAATTCCCAGTGATTAGAAAAGTATGTGGCAAATAGTAGCTGCTAAATAAACATGTAAATATTTGTATATTGAAGCTTAAAGCCGTTCAGTAAACATTTACTGAACACTTGCTGTGTGTTGGCACTGTGACAAAATATGTTAGGCAGGTTGTCTTTTTTCCCAAGAAGATTAAGTTATAGACAAGTTATAACTCCTAGTGTTGAGCAACAAACTTTCTCAAATTACTGGGAAATCCCACTAGAACAGCAATGTTCAATATGGTAGCCACTAACCACATGTGGCTTTTGAGCAGCTGAAATGTGCCTTCCAGATTTCAAAGGCTTGGAACAAACTAAAAATAATGCAAAAGCATGCCATTGAAAATGTTTGTATTGACTGCATGTTGAAATGTGCAAAAATAAATATATCATATTAAATAAAATATATCCTTAAAATTAAATCACCTTTCTTTTCACAGTCTATTGAGGTGGTTACAAAAAATGTAAAATTACTTACATGCAGCTCACTTTATATTTCTACTGAACTGCTTTGCTAGAAAATTAAGAATAGAACTATTATCTAATTTTCAGTGTATGAGTTGAAAAACCTCTTTACATTTATCTCTCAGATTATATTAATTTTGATTACATAAGCTAAGAGTGAGTTTGATAAATAATTTGAGTGACTTTAGTGCGTCATGCAATTAAGAAAGACTGTACCCAGCTCTAGACAGTAACCTAATTCAATGTTTGATGATTTGTATGCAGACATAGAGAACCAATCTTGATCCTCCACAAAGCTTAGGACTCCTTGCTGAGTGGAAGAAAAGTAAGACACTTCCAATAGTTTCTCCAGCAGGCATTCAGATTTGACCTACTGCTCCAGCTTATACACGGAATCAATTTCTTTGTGAGAAGTTCTACTTCCTGGATGCAGTAAAATTGGACAATCACAGAAAATAGCAAAATTTGAGTTTCACTTCAGCTGCTAGTCAAAGAGCTTTGAGATCTCCCTGTAACAGCGGTATGATCATGACCTAGTGTGTGCTTCCTGAGTGGAAATGCTTTCGCCTCAGCCAACACTGCTGCTAGAAATTTTAAGAATACTATTGGAGAGGTGTGTCCTCATGAGAAATAGCAGTAGTGAGAAAATTCAACTTGGAATTCTGTGCACTGTGGGGCAAGGAAACAAATAAAATAGGAAGAAATTAGGATGCTGGAGAATGGATAACAGCAGGAATGTCTGGGCAGTATTATTCTGGGCTAGAGAAGTTATGAAGGAGTTTTATCTAGAAAGAACAAGTTATAGTTTAAGGAGCATGTAGGTACCAGGAATTAGTTAAGAGAGGAAGAATCAGAAATCCAACAAATTGCAACATAAAAGGAGAAAAAAAAAAAAGGTAGATAACTTGGTTTTTAAAACTCTTTCTGCCAGTGTAAAAATTGGGTTCACACATGCTCAAGACTCAATCTGAATTTTAGGCAGTGAAATATTCCCAGCTCTCTCTACTTCCTATCACATAATAGAATTTTACTTCCTGGACATCATGTGGTTCAATGGGAACATGCTATTAATTATATTCGAAAACTCACTTGTGGAAGTGATATAAGTGCCTTCTCAGCTAGAGTGTTCTTTTAGCAGTGCAAGACTGTCAATGCTATGTGGGATCTAAGACCTACAATAAACTGAGTCACATTATCATCCTTTTGGTTAGAGATAAAGTGCCTTAACCTCTAGGTTTTGTTCCCACCCCCAAACCTCAACCAGTGGTACGTAATTTCCTGATAGGTATAGAGTTTCTTTCTCTGGCAGCTGCCTACACTGTCATTGTGGACTGTATTCAATATGAGGGGGTCTTAGCTGAGTGATGTCCAGAAATTTAGGCTCTGAAATGACAGAAGAATGAGGGGACAGCATTTACCTCTGCAGTAGCAGCAAGAGCACTCAAGCTATGGAAGTTCAGGGTTTATATGTCTGTAACAAGAGCTTCCATTTCTGAGATTGGTTCCCCTAGGATTGGTGTTGTTTATTCCCTTACTATGATTGGCTATATGCAAACTAGGTCATGTATATGTTGAGCCTAGATATAGTTCATGTACATACTGGCTTTTCAACCTCACCCATTTGGTGGTAGATTTTTACAGATAATCAAATAAGGCAAAATTCATATTTTGATGCCATGGCCATACCTGGAACTTAATCCACATTTTAGACATTTGTGCGCATTGAAAATACTTCCAGAGCTCTCTTTTCCATCTGGTATGATGACTATCATTGTTCAAGATGGTGGCTGTTCCATCAGCTTTGGTCCCTGGATGACTATACCTCAAGATTTCTGTCATTAATAGTCAGCAAGGTGTAAATAACAGAAAAGGACATCAAACCTGGAATTACTGGTCAGGATTGTAATCTTGGTTACGTTATTTACAGATAGGAAAGCAAACCATCCTCTTTGAGTTTCCATGCCTTTATCTTTAAATAAGGCCAATAATGTCAACCCAACTGAAGGTTATGAAGAACAAATGAGATAAAAGAAAAGAAAAACTATTTTACAGATGAATGATAATTATGAGAAGCAGTAGATTTCACATTTTCTTTGGGAAGTTTAAAAAATTCTCGTTTAATGTAAAACCGCTATATGACTAGTAGCATTTGAAAAGTGGTAAAGCCAAGGCAGGGTCAGGGATGGTCCTTAGCTTTCCATGTAAATGCTACTGCCATGAGCTGAAGTAGAGATCATGGAAGGAGAAGGTTTGTGTCCTTCTGTTGTCTCAGAGAATAGAGTGACTTGCATGATTAACTTAGAAAAAGGTGAATATCTTTTTCTTAAATTCCTCCACACTGATGTTAGGAGTGAAATTTCCCATTTGCACATTAGGAATTAATCACCTTTCCTTCTCCAATATATAAATGACGATATTAACTTCATGCACATCTGAATGTAATAAAATACTCTCTCCTAACCTTAACAATTCTTTGCATCATAATTCTTTACAATTACTCACTGCTTTCCCCCTTGTCAATAGATGTTGGAGTTTAATTCCCAGAACCCAATATATTGTGCCTCACATTTCTTTATCTCTTCCAGGGCTGTATAGCAAGTATGTAGAATCCTGCTCTGACATCTGTTTTACTGTCCTTTTTTTTCTTCCCATTGATACTATTAGAATCCTTTTTTTTTTTTTTAACATCTTTATTGGAGTATAATTGCTTTACAATGGTGCGTTAGTTTCTGCTGTATTAACAAAGTGAATCAGCTATACATATACATATATCCCCATAAGCCCTCCCTCTTGTGTCTCCCTCCCACCCTCCCTATCCCACCCCTCTAGGTGGTCACAAAGCACTGAGCTGATCTCCCTGTGCTATGCAGCTGCTTCCCACTAGCTATCTATTTTACATTTGGTAGTGTATATATGTCAATGCTAATCTCTCACTTCATCCCAGCTTACCCTTCCCCCTCCCCGTGTCCTCAAGTCCATTCCCTACGTCTGCATCTTTATTGCTGTCCTGCCCCTAGGTTCATCAGAACCATTTTTTTTAAGACTCCATATATATGTGTTAGCATATGGTATTTGTTTTTCTCTTTCTGACTTACTTCACTCTGTATGACAGTCTCTAAGTCCATCCACCTCACTACAAATAACTCAATTTTGTTTCTTTTTACGGCTGAGTAATATTCCATCATATATATGTGCCACATCTTCGTTATCCATTCATCTGTCGATGGACACCTATGTTGTTTCCATGTCCTGGCTATTGTAAATAGTACTTCAGTGAACATTGTGGTACATGACTCTTTTTGAATTATGGTTTTCTCAGGGTATATGCCCAGTAGTGGGATTGCTGGGTCGTATGGTAGTTCTATTTTTAGTTTTTTAAGGAACCTCCATACTGTTCTCCATAGTGGCTGTATCAATTTACATTCCCCCAACAGTGCAAGAGGGTTCCCTTTTCTCCACACCCTCTCCAGCATTTGTTGTTTGTATATGTTTTGATGATGGCTGTTCTGACCAGCATGAGGTGATACCTCATTCCAGTTTTGATTTGCATTTCTCTGATGATTAGTGATGCTGAGCATCCTTTCATGTGTTTGTTGGCAATCTGTATATCTTCTTGGAGAAATGTCTATTTAGATCTTCTGCCTATTTTTGGATTGGGTTGTTTGTTTTTTTGATATTGAGCTGCTTGAGCTGCTTGTATATTTCAGAGATTAATCCTTTGTCAGTTGCTTTGTTTGCAAATATTTTCTCCCATTATGAGGGTTGTCTTTTCGTCTTGTTTATGGTTTCCTTTGTTGTGCAAAAGCTTTTAAGTTTCATTAGGTCTCATTTGTTTATTTTTGTTTTTATTTCCATTTCTCTAGGAGGTGGGTCAAAAAGGATCTTGCTGTGATTTATGTCAGAGAGTGTTCTTCCTATGTTTTCCTCTAAGAGTTTTATAGTGCCTGGTCTTACATTTAGGTCTTTCATCCATTTTGAGTTTATTTTTGTGTATGGTGTTAGGGAGTGTTCTAATTTCATTCTTTTACATGTAGCTGTCCAGTTTTCCCAGCACCACTTATTGAAGAGGGTGCCTTTTCTCCACTGTATATCCTTACCACCTTTGTCATAGATTAGGTGAACATAAGTGTGTGGGTTTATCTCTGGACTTTCTAGTATGTTCCATTGATCTATATTTCTGGTTTTGTGCCAGTACCATGCTGTTTTAATGACTGTAGCTTTGTAGTGTAGTCTGAAGTCAGGGAACCTGATTCCTCCAGCTCCATTTTTCTTTCTCAAGATTGCTTTGGCTATTCGGGGTATATTGTGTTTCCATACAAATTGTGAATTTTTTGGTTCTAGTTCTATAAAAAATGCCATTGGTAGTTTGATAGGGGTTGCATTGAATCTGTAGATTGCTTTGGGTAGTATAGTCATTTTCACAATGTTGATTCTTCCAATCCAAGAACATGGTATATCTCTTATCAGTTTGTGTCATCTTTAATTTCTTTCATCAGTGTCTTACAGTTTTCTGCATACAGGTCTTTTGGCTCCTTAGGTAGTTTTATTCCTAGGTATTTTATTCTTTTTGTTGCAATGGAAAATGGGAGTGTTTCCTTAATTTCTCTTTCAGATTTTTCATCATTAGTGTATAGGAAGGCAAGAGATTTCTGTGCATTAATTTTGTATCCTGCTACTTTACCAAATTCATTGATTAGCTCTAGTAGTTTTCTGGTAGCATCTTTAGGATTCTCCATGTATAGTATCATGTGATCTGCAAACAGTGACAACTTTACTTTTTTTCAGATTTGGATTCTTTTTCTTTCTTTTTCTTCTCTGAATGCTGTGGTTAAAAATTCCAAAACTATGTTGAATAATAGTGGCGAGAGTGGGGAGCCTTGTCTTGTTCCTGATTTTAGAGGAAATTGTTTCAGTTTTTCACCATTGAGAACAAAGTTGGCTGTGGGTTTGTCATATATGGCCTTTATTATGTTGAGGTAAGTTCCCTCTATGCCTACTTTCTGGAGAGTTTTTATCATAAATGGATGATTCTTTGTATTTCTGCACTGTCAGTTGTTACTTCTCCTTTTTCATTTCTAATTCTGTTGATTTCAGTCTTCTCCCTTTTTTTCTTGATGAGTCTGGCTTACAGGTTATCAATTTTGTTTATCTTCTCAAAGAACCAGCTTTTAGTTTTATTGATCTTTGCTATTGTTTCCTTCATTTCGTTTTCACTGATTTCTGATCTGATCTTTATGATTTCTTTCCTTCTGCTAACTTTGGGGTTTTTTGTTCTTCTTTCTCTAATTGATTTAGGTGTAAGGTTAGGCTTTTTATTTGAGATTTTCTTGTTCCTTGAGGTAGGATTGTATTGCTATAAACTTCCCTCTTAGAACTGCTTTTGCTGCACCCCATAGGTTTTCAGTCATCGTGTTTTCATTGTCATTTGTTTCTAGGTATTTTTTGATTCTCCTCTTTGATTTCTTCAGTGATCCCTTGGTTATTTAGTAGCATATTGTGTAGCTTCCATGCGTTTGTATTTTTTTCAGTTTTTTTCCCCTGTAATTGATATCTAGTCTAGATATCATTGTAATTGATATCTAGTCTCATTGATATCTAGTCTAATCTCAGACTAGATTCCAATATCTAGTCTCAGAAAAGATAATTGATATGATTTCAATTTTCTTAAATTTACCAAGGCTTGATTTGTGACCCAAGATGTGATCTATCCTGGAGAATGTTCCATGAGCACTTGAGAAGAAAGTGTATCCTGTTGTTTTTGGATGGAATCCTATAAATATCAATTAAGTCAACCTTGTTTAATGTGTCATTTAAAGCTTGCATTTCCTTATTTATTTTCGTTTTGGATGATCTGTCCATTGGTGAAAGTGGGGTGTTAAAGTCTCCTACTATAATTGTGTTACCATCGATTTCCCCTTTTATGGTTGTCAGCCTTTGCCTTATGTATTGAGGTGCTCCTATGATGAGTGCATAAATATTTACAATTGTTATATCTTCTTCTTGGATTGATCCCATGGTCATTATGTAGTGGCCTTCTTTGTCTCTTGTAATAGGCTTTATTTAAAGTCTATTTTGTCTGATATGAGAATTGCTACTCCAGCTTTCTTTTGATTTCCATTTGCATGGAATATCTTTTTCCATCCCCTCACTTTCAATCTGTATGTGTCCCTAAGTCTGAAGTGGGTCTCTTATAGACAGCATATATATGGGTCTTGTTTTTGTATCCATTCAGGCAGTCTATGTCTTTTGGTGGGAGAATTTAATCCATTTACATTTAAGGTAATCATCAATATGTATGTTCCTATTACCATTTTCTTAATTGTTTGGGGTTTGTTTTTGTAGGTCTTTTCCTTCTCTTGTGTTTCCTGCCTAGAGAAGTTCCTTTAGCATTTGTTGTACAGCTGGTTTGGTGGTGCTGAATTCTCTTAGCTTTTGCTTGTCTATAAAGGTTTTAATTTCTCCATCGAATCTGAATGAGATCTTTGCTGGGTAATCTTGGCTGTAGGTTTTTCCCTTTCATCACTTTAAATACGTCCTGCCACTCCCTTCTGGCTTGCAGAGTTTCTGCTGAAAGATCAGCTGTTAACCTTATAGGGAGTCCCTCGTATGTTATTTGTTGCTTTTCCCTTGTTGCTTTTAATATTTTTTCTTTGTATTTAATTTTTGATAGTTTGATTAATATGTGTCTTGGCATTTTTCTGCTTGGATTTATCCTGTATGGGACTCTCTGCACTTCCTGGACTTGATTGACTATTTCCTTTCCCATGTTAGGGAAGTATTCAACTATTATCTCTTCAAATATTTTCTCAGACCCTTTCTTTTTCTCTTCTTCTTCTGGGACCCCTATAATTCGAATGTTGGTGAGTTTAATGTTGTCCCAGAGGTCTCTGAGACTATCCTCAATTCTTTTCTTTTTCTTTATTCTGCTCTGCGTTAGTTATTTCCATTGTTTTATCTTCCAGGCCACTTATCCGTTCTTCTGCCTCAGTTATTCTGCTATTGATTCCTTCTAGAGAATTTTTAATTGCATTTATTGTATTGTTCACCATTGTTTGTTTGTTGTTTAGTTCTTCTAGGTCCTTGTTAAACGTTTCTTGTATTTTCTCCATTATATTTCCAAGATTTTGTATCATCTTTACTATCATTACTTTGAATTCTTTTTCAGGTAGACTGCCTATTTCCTCTTCATTTGTTTGGTCTGGTGGGTTTTTATCTTGCTCCTTCACCTTCTGCATATTTCTCTGTCTTCCCATTTTGCTTAACTTATTGTGTTTGGGTCTTCTTTTTGCATGCTGCAGATTCGTAATTCCCATTGTTTTTGGTGTCTGCACCCACTGGGTAAGGTTGGCTCAGTGACTTTTGTAGGCTTCCTGGTGGAGGGGACTGGTGCCTGTGTTCTGGTGCGTGGAGCTGGAGCTTGTGTTTCTGGCAGGCAGGGCTGCATCCGGTGGTGTGTTTTGGGGTGTCTGTGAACTTAGTATGATTTTAGGCAGCCTCTCTGATAGTGGGTGGGGTTGTGTTCCTGTCTTGCTAGTTGTTTGGCATAGGGTGTCCAGCACTGGAGCTTGCTGGCCATTGGGTGGAGCTGGGTCTTAACATTGAGATGGAGATCTCTGGGAGCGCTCTCTCCAGTTGAAATTATGTGGGGCCGGGAGGTCTCTGGTGGTCCAGTGTCCTGAACTTGGCTCTCCCACCTCAGAGGCTCAGGCCTGACATCAGGCTGGAGCACCAAGACCCTGTCAGCCACATGGCTCAGAAGAAAAGAGAGAAAAAAAGAAAGAAAAAAAATTTAAAAATAAAATAAAATAATTTTTTAAAAATTTAATTATTAAAATAAAAAGTTATTTAAAAAAAGAAGAGCACAACCAAACCAGTAAACAAATTCACTGATGATAACAAGCGCTTGAAACTATACTAAGATAAACATAAAAAATCAGAAACAAGTCAGTTGCAACAAATCCCAAGTCTACAGTTGCTCCCAAAGTCCATCACCTCAATTTTGGGTGGATTCGTTGTCTATTCAGGTATTCCACAGATGCAGGGTACCTCAAGTTGATTGTGAAGATTTAATCTGCTGCTCCCGAGGCTGCTGGGAGAGATTTCCTTTTCTCTTCTTTGTTCGCACAGCTCCTGGGGTTCAGCTTGGTTTTGGCCCCACCTCTGCTTGTAGTTTGCCCTCAGCCTTCTGTTCCTGCCCAGACAGGACGGGGTTAAAACAGTGGCTGATTAAGGGGCTCTGGCTCACTCAGGCCCGGGGGAGAGAGGGGTACGGTAGTTATAATTGGAATGCGGGGCGAGCCTGTGGTGGCAGAGGTGGGTGTGACGTTGCAACAGCCTGAGGTGCGCTGTGTGTTTCCCGGAGAAGTTGTCCCTGGATCACGGGACCCTGGCAGTGGCGGGCTGCACAGGCTCCTGGGAGGGGAGGTGTAGATAGTGACCTGTGCTTGCACACAGGATTCTTGGTGGCTGCAGTAGCAGTGTTAGCGTCTCATGCCCGTCTCTGGTGTCCGCACTGATAGCCGCAGCTCGCACCCATCTCCGAAGCTTGTTTAGGCGGTGCTCTGCCTTCTGTGGGCAGGCAGGGAAAGAATCCCCTCTCCTTGCGCACCCTGAAACAATGATCTCTTACCTCTTAGGAAGGTCCAGAGTTTTTCACAGACTCCCTCCTGCTAGCTGTGGTGCACTAGCCCCCTTCAGGCTGTGTTCATGCAGCCAACCCCAGTCCTCTCTCTGGGATCTGACCTCTGAAGCTGGAGCCTCAGCTCCCAGCCCTCACCAGCCCCAGCTGGTGAGCAGACACTCACTCACCTCTCAGGCTGGTGAGTGCTGGTTGGCACCGATCCTCTGTGCGGGAATCTCTCCACTTTGCCTTCTGCGCTCTCCTACGTGGCTCCAATGCTTCCCGCCTGCCCACCCCCCATCTCTGCCAGTGAAGGGGCTTCCTAGTGTGTGGAAACTTTTCCTTCTTCACAGCTCCCTCCCAGAGGTGTAGGTCCTATCCTTATTCTTTTGTCTCTGCTTTTTCTTTTTTCTTTTGCCCTACCCAGGTACGTGGGGATTTTCTTGCCTTTTGGGAAGTCTGAGGTCTTCTGCCAGTGTTCAGTAGGTGTTCTGTAGGAGTTGTTCCACATGTAGATGTATTTCTGATGTATTTGTGGGGAGGAAGGTAATGTTCGTGTCTTACTCCTCCGCCATCTTGAAGGTCCCCGTAGATTGCTATTTTTATATTTATTCTTGACTTCAGGAGAAAATCCCCCCTTGAGCTAGTTATCAGTTTGTGTCTATTGGTGTTAGGTTTGTCAGATGTATGGTTGTCCTTTTTTTTCTACTTCACCTGTCACAGCATAGTGGCTATCAATCTTGCCCACCTTGAAGTTTGAGCAATACATAGTCTATAGTCTATTAATATTTTGATTTTGTCACTTTGTGAAGTAACATTTTTTTTTAAATTTATTTATTTTTGGCTGTGTTGGGTCTTCTTTTCATGCGAGGGCTTTCTCTAGTTGCGGCAAGCAGGGGCCACTCTTCATCGCGGTGCGGGGTCCACCCTTCATCGCAGTGCACGGGCCTTTCACTGTCGCGGCCTCTCTTGTTGCGGAGCACAGGCTCCGAACACGCAGGCTCAGTAGTTGTGGCTCACGGGTCTAGTTGCTCCGCGGCATATGGGATCTTCCCAGACCAGGGCTCGAACCCGTGTCCCCTGCATTGGCAGGCAGATTCTCAACCACTGCGCCACCAGGGAAGCCCTGAAGTAACATTTTAATTAGCATTTAGACAGGATTTGTATTTTCGGAACAAAAAGAAAAATGCTCTATCTATATTCCAGGGGTTTCTTCATTCATTCATCCAACAATTGTAGTTTTCTTACTAAATATCTACACTATATGAAACATACAGGGAGAGACAAAATATATCAAATTATCCCTTAATGAATTTATAATCTCATTGAAAAGGAAGGAATATATCTCTTAACCATTTTAGTTTTTTTCTAAAATATTTTCATTCCTTTTTGCTTTTACCTACAGATTAAATAAATCTGGCAACTGCCTAATACATTTGGGCTATGTAGAGAGTCAATATAAAAATAAATAAGATTTCAGTGAAGTACTTTTTAATAGCAATTTTTAAATTAAAAAAATCCCTGATAATTTCCTTAAATCTTTACTTGGTTTTGTTTAGGAAGCAGTCAAATTTAAAATATTTGTCTACCTAATTTGTAGTTAAGTAAAAATCTACTCATAATAGCTTCTTATGTTCAGAATGCCAATTGATACACAAATGAATAACTGAGGGAATTCATGAAGAAGTCAAAGAAAAAAAACCCACTTGGATTTATTAATAATATTCCTAGCCAAAACTTACTTCAGTGCTCAACTTAATTGTCCCATAGAGACCTATCCTTCTATCCTTTATTGTCTTTACATACACCACACACACACACACACGTCCACACATTTTAATTTAGTCCAATAGGAAACTGTTATTCGCCAAAAGCTTTGTTTGATTTCCATACTTTAAAAAACCTCCTCAAATCTATTTCCCTGCTGTCCTATTTCCTTTCAGCTCTACCCTGAAGAAAGCCTCTCTCTGTGATTTGAAACATTTCCTAGTGTCTATTGCAGTGGCTAATTTTTCATCTTATTAATACCAATAATATGATGCATTCGAGCACTCTGCAGTGTTTTGATAAGATTCCATGGGGGTCTAGCCTTTTCCAGCTATATAAAAATGTTTCAAAAAATAAAGCAACAGGGCAAAAATATAAGCCCTGCAGACCATTTG
The DNA here is from genome assembly GCF_028021215.1 of Eschrichtius robustus. Lineage (NCBI taxonomy): Eukaryota > Metazoa > Chordata > Mammalia > Artiodactyla > Eschrichtiidae > Eschrichtius > Eschrichtius robustus. Next base: position 115,275,752 of record NC_090829.1, on the reverse strand, counting down.
TACCAAAGGAGATTAGAAAAGAGGGTGGAGATCTATTCTATAGAAGTGTTTTCTGAAGATGGGGGCCATGCAGAAGGCTTCATTAACTTCCAAACACTTCAGAACGAAAAATGGTAGAAAAGTATCTTGGAAAGATTGGACAAGACATCACAGTAAACAATGTACCCGTTACGATAGGTACAGGGAGGTGTTTGATTTAGAGAGTATTGATTTCAATTCCTATTTCAATGAAATGAGAAAAATGGTAGTTTTAAAAAGGGGAAATAAAATATTATACTTTTATCAGACATTGGTCACTTTGAACTTGCTCACTCACGCCTTCCATCTCCCTCAGTCTCAATACCAAAAAGAAAGGAAAAACACTGGTTTCACAGTATGGTATAGTGCACAGAAGGATGAATTATATATGTAATTCATCCTAAAATTTCAGGAAAAAAAACACTATAAACACTTAGGCATGCCACCCTTTTCAGATATGACCCCTATGGGGAATTATAGTGAGTTTTGGAATATATACTGGGTTCAGGACATTGTGAAATGTTGGTATATCTTAATATATCACAAGTAGTTTGACAATTCTGAGTACTAAATTTCTAATTCGCTCTTGAGAGGTCATGCTATAAGCTACTTGAAGAGTAGTTATTTTTAATGTGTTAGAAGATGTGAGCTGAACGATTAATTTTTATTAATGTTTTATCTTAGAGGAGTAATATCCCAGCTGTAGAGATACAAACATTCTGTTTCCTACCACATTTGCCAAAACAAGGGGTATTCTGAAATCTCTGCCCCCAGGAACTTCCTGAAAGTCATATCTCATGTCCACAGTTTGCTTATGTCTTAACCTAAGTAAGGTATATAAAAGTTATTATGATCCAAATAGCAAAATAAATAAATAAATACCAAAAACACCCCCAAATTCTCAGGACTATTAAATGTCTATATCAGGCAAAATTGATTTTTCACTATTATTTTAACCCAATTGACTAAATGTTAGGTTTCAATTCTCTGCTTCATTTTTCAATTGGTGACAGAGTTTTTGAATGTCCTGGGGAAGGTCTGATCACTATCCCAACATCCACATATCAGAGAGGCCTCTGTAATTGTGTCTTCAGGACATCTCTTGGTGCTGTATACACCAGAGATTCTATTACACACAGCAGATTGTGCCACAGAGTCATTCAATTGTCTGAAATTTCCTTTTCATTCATTAGTGGAAGGTAACTCTATCAAATACCAATTATATTTAATATAATTGATAATTTGACCTGAAAGCTATATACAAAATTTTCTTAATAAATGGAAATTATTTCTTTAAATATGCTCAACCAAACTTTGAATAGATTTGCTTCATTACAATGCCAGAAAGACAAATGTGGCTAAAATGAATTATTTGAAGTTCTTACCTGTTTTCTTTTAACGTTTTAGATGAATTCTGACAATAGAGAAATTCAGACTTATAATTTAGTTACATGAAATACCAATGACAATGACCATGGAGTAGTTAAAAATACTTTACAGTTACAGTTTTTCAGAAACTCAAAATGCAAATACAATCGTGCATTTTCTCTTATGATGGAAGCCTAGAAGAAATGGTTTGGGCCTGGAAATATAATATCTACAATTTTGGTAAATGTGCTTTTTCTACTTTTCAGTTTTTGGTGCAAAATTAGGGTCTATTTTCAACTCACTCCACCTGCTACAGTTTGTCGGTGGCTTGAATAAAAGAAAAGAAAATGTGACAATGTGAAGGATGGTAATAATTTCAATGAGATACTGATGTGCTAAAATCCAGCTTTTATTAAGTTCAGCTTTTAACTTAAGCTGTTGAGATTGTCCTTTGGGAAAATATATATATCAACAGGTAGGTCAAACAGAGGGCCGCGGGAATTATCATCAGTCATTAGACCACACTGGAAAGTCAACTTTTTGGAAAAACAATACACAAAGGAAAATAAATCAAATAATTCAATATCTTCCATTAAGCTTTAGGGCTATAAATCTGCTCATAATCATTTAAAATAATTGTGAGCAAAGACTTGAATGCATTATGACAATTAGAATGTGCTTTAAAAATGTAGACTAAAAAAAAATGTAGAATCAGACCATCTTGACAGCTGCTTCACATGAGCTATTGAGACACTTAAGTTCCAAGTATTCCCAAAAGAAGGAGAATTAATATACTGTGGAGTTGCATGTAAGGTGGAAGCCCTCTGAACTACCTGAAGGGTTCAAGGTGGATTAAGCCTTTCTGGTCTCTGTGCGTACAAAAGCAAAGAGAGGTGGAGAAGTAAAGCTGTGATCTTGATTAACGAAGCAAAAAATAATTCTCTGCACGTCAGAAACGAGCAGCTGTTAAGGCATGAATTATACAGATTGACTATACTATCTATGTTGATTGAATTCACCAAATAACACTATGCTACCTTATCTTGTTTATATAGACAACCAAAAAATAGTAATATCATGAAGAACATCTAACTTCAAACTCTAACTGTGCCTTTATCTCCCTTCAAAATAAAAAGGTTTATTCTAGGATACCAAACATGTATTGGAATACTATGAAAATGAAGAAAAATTCCAGTATCTTGAAATGAGAAGGCTGTGACCCTAATGACCACATAGTTTTCATAAGCACCCTGGGCCAGAAAGAAACAAAAAGGAAGGCTGGATCATACATAATCCAGTGATGCATATCTCATTTCAAACTCAGAGACCTCACACTTGTGTAGGGAAGCCTGACCAAAAAAGTACGCAGAGAAATGAGTAGATAAATCAACTTGAGCTTTTAATAGGTAACATTAAAACTAAATGGCCTGGGGCTTCCCTGGTGGCACAGTGGTTGAGAATCTGCCTGCCAATGCAGGGGACATGGGTTCGAGCTCTGGTCTGGGAAGATCCCACATGCCGCAGAGCAACTAGGCCCGTGAGCCACAACTACTGAGCCTATGCTCCGCTACAAGAGAGGCTGCGATAGTGAGAGGCCCACGCACTGCGATGAAGAGTGGCCCCCGCTTGCCGCAACTGGAGAAAGCCCTCGCACAGAAACGAAGACCCAACACAGCCAAAAATAAATAAATAAAAAATAAAGAATTATTAAAAAAAAAAAAATTAAAAAAAAACAAAAACTAAATGGCCAAAAAACCAAATAACCCAATCAAGAAAATGGGCAGAAGACCTAAATAGACATTTCTCCAAAGAAGACATACTGATGGCCAACAGGCACGTGAAAAGATCCTCAACACTGTTAATTATTAGAGAACTGCAAATCAAAACTACAACGAGGTATCACCTCACACTGGTCAGAATCACCATCATCAAAAAGTCTACAAATAACAAACGCGGGAGAGTATGCAGAGAAAAGGGAACCTTCCTACGCTGCTGGTGGTAATGTAAATTGGTGCAGCCACTATGGAAAATAGTATGAAGTTTCCTTAAAAAACTAAAAATAGAGTTACCATGTGATCCAGCAATCCCACTCCCGGGCACATATCTAGAAATATGAAAACTCTAATTCAAAAAGATAACATGCACCCCACTGTTCATAGCACCACTATTTATAATGGCTAAGACATGGAAGTAACCTAAATGTCCATCAACAGACGAATGGATAAAGAAGATGTGGCATATATATATATATATATATATATATATATATATTGCTCAGACATAAGAAAGAACGAAATAATGCCATTTGCAGCAACATGAATAGACCTAGAGATTATCATACTAAGTGAAGTAAGTCAGACAGAGAAAGACAGATATCATATGATATCTCTTATATGTAGAATCTAAAAAAATAGTACAAATGAACCTATTTACAAAACAGAAATAGACTCACAGACATAAAAAGCAAATTTATGTTTACCAAAGGGGGAAGGGTAGATAAATTAGGATTAACAGATACACACTACTATACATAAAATAGATAACCAACAAGGACCTACTATATAGCACAGGGAACTATATTCAATTATCTTATAATAACCTATAATGGAAAAGAATCTGAAAAAAGAATATATATAATATATATATATTATATATATATATCTGAATCACTTTGCTGTACACCTAAAACTTTGTAAATCAACTATACTTCAGTTTAAAAACAAAAACAAAAAACTAAATGACTGGTTGAGATGGAGGGTGATCTACCTAGGTAGTCAGTGAAATCTTCCCTGAGAAGATGTATTAGATACCTATTTCTGCATTAGTGGCTTAAAGCAACACACATTTATTATCTCACAGTTTCTCTATGTCTAGAGTCTTGTATTGGCTCAGCTTGATCCTCTGCTTTGAGGTTTTTCATAAGACTATAATCAAAGTATCCGCCAGGGCTAAGGTCTCATGTGGAGGCTTGACTCCTCTTCCAAGCCCAGTTATGTAGTTGTTGGCAAGATTCAATTCTGTTTAGGTTACTGGACCAAGCACTTGAGTAGATGGCTTTTGGTCAGGGGCTGCCTCAGGTTCTTACCACATGAACTTGCCAACATGGCGACTTGCTTCATCAAAGCCAGTAAGAGTGACAATGTTCTCGCAAGATGGAAGTCAGAATCTCTGTAATCTAATGATGGAAGTGAAATCCCCACTAGGTTGAGATATCCTATTGGTTAGAAGAAAGGTACTAAAGGGGAGGAGACAGGGTTCATTTGGGGCTGTAGTAGATATTACCGACCACAGAAGATGTCACCTCAGTCTAACCGTGAGAAAGATAAGGGGAGGAGTGACTCAATCGAAAGGAAATGCTAAATGCCCAAAGTGGAGAAACCTTTAAGTGTTCAAGAAACTGCAAGAAAACAGAATAGCTAGAAAATTATGAATGGTGGGGAGAGTGTTGAAAGACGAACTGCAGTTAGGTCAGGTAAGTCCTCATAGGCTATGCTAAGTAGTTTAATTTTATTCTAAGTGTAAGGAAATATACTGATGGTTCTTTAGCAGGTGAGTCACATGATTTCCTTTACTCTCTAAGCAGACAACTAAGCCTGTTGTGTGGAGAATGGAAAGGATGTCATAGTACTGCTGGTGATCAGATGATAATAGAGGCAAGATAATTGAGAATGTTCTGGATTAAGGTGGTGACAGTGGCAATAGAGAACAGACAACACATTCAAGATGTGTTTTGGAAATAGAACTGGCATGGCTTAAATGTGGAGAATGGGAAAAAGAGAGAATTTAATTACTGCTAAGTTTCTGGCTTTAAGACAAGGCTAGGGGGGCGGGCATGATTGTACCATTAACTGAGATGAACAGATTGTAGAGTGGGAATAAGAAATCAATATGCATGGGAAAAAAATCAGAAATTTAATTTTGGACATGTAAGAGTTGAGATATCTGCAAGACCTTAAGTGGAGATGTCAAATAGGCATTTGGAAATAAAAGTCTAGAGCTCAAGGAAAAGATTGGGCTGAATATTTAATCACACAAAATTAATGAAGTTTAGATATAACCAAACACTCTAGAAGATATGCAGTAATAAATAAAATTATATTTAGGTTTGAGCCCAGATCTTCCATCAAATAGTTGTGTCTTCTGAGGCAAGCCGTGTTATAACTTTAAGCCTTTGTTTTGTCAGTTGTAAATACATGTATGATTTTACATTTGTGAAATGTAAGGTATATAATGTCTCCAGAGAATTATTATTCAATTAATTATGTGTCTTTGGTCAAATCTCATAAAGTCTCTGAGGCTCATTTCCCTCCCATGAAACATGAACAGATAACACCCTATGAGTGTTAGGTCCCTTCTAGTTTCAAAATTTGGCGTCTACGGTTGAAATATGGTGTATATTCAGAATTACATAGAATGATGTCCTATTTTAAAAGCATATTTCAAAATAGTTAAGCATTAAAAAGATTTCTAATGTTAAAATGAACCCTTAATTTAGCTTCTAATTAGTGCACTGAATATAGTATGCATGTATCTTCAAATATTTTAATATAATCACTATTATATGGAAAAAAGTCAGGATTGAAATAAATATAATCCATGGGAGTTTTATTACATTTTTTAGCAAAATGTATATTCAGCATTAGTTAGATGGCAACTATCTACTTTCAAGATTTCCTTACCATCTTCATGCCCACAATAACACACAATCAGAATACATTTAGTAAGTTCTGCAAAAGAAGGTAAGTGAAAAGAAATCATCTGTTTTTCATTTTACATCAGGCCAACAGAATCCAACCCTTCTATTTAAAAACAAAAATTATTGTATTGGCCTAAATTATCCAAATTGGCTATTTTTTTTCTTTAGCATGTACCTTTGTTGCTTTCTTTATCAAGCCCAGTCTTGATTAGCCCTATTATGATTATAGAGTTAATGTGCCTTTTACCAAAATTAACCTTATTGTAAAATAGACAATCATCCTAACAGTATTTGCATATCTGTTTAGTATGAGAAGTTGTCAGTTGAAATGTTCATGACTTTTCAAAAAGCAACAAATTCATTTTCCAAGCATTATAATTCATATTATAATATATAAACATTAGCAACTGCTTAAGCTATTAAGCAAATACTCTGATTTGAATTTAATTTCTCTTTGTTCCTTTCATCACAATGGTTCGTTTTCCACCATGGTTCTTATGTATGTAGATTTTTTCTTTGACAATTAAAATGTAGTTATTTTTAGGGAAGTGATTATAAAATTTCCACCATGGCATTCCATACTTGTTCTCCCTCAACGACTCCTTAAACCATTTTTTTCCGTGGTTTTAGTATGACAAACAAGATAGAATCTAAAAATCATCCTGTTTTCTCATTTCATTTCCTCTTCCCCCATGGCAATTTGTTACAGTTGTTTGCTAAAGTGCTAAAAATGAATAAATAGGTAAAAAGAAAATGGCTTGCCTCCCCCCACCCCCCACGTACTGACACTACCATTAAAACATTAGCCATTTAAAACTCGTAAGAGTTAGGGGACACCAACAGCCCACCTATGTTAGCCTGCTTCTTTCAACACTTTGGACCACTCTATAAAGCTTTTACAGAAAGAGCATGTTTGGTTTTTGTTATTCTTAGCCAAATAAACCATGACAAAAAAGCAAACACATATATCTCACGCTTTGATCTAATTTTGATCAGAACGATAAAAATATAAAGGTGGTATCGAAAGTGTGAGGCAAAGAAACAATTTCCAATGATCTATTTAGTATGATTTGAGACTCTTATGGAATGTTTCTCCTTGGCTGTGTTTCTATCTTGGAAGGCAGGATATGAGCACACAATAGCCAATGACACCTGATGGAGAGGTAGGTCCAACCTTTCTTTCTTCAGTTTTGTAAAAAATGGTGAAACCTTCCCTCTTCGTGAGAATGATTCTTGTGAGGCTCATATAAGCATGTGGGCATATGAATTAGAGGAGTAGATTCATGAGAAAATGTTTGAATGCTGGTAGTTAATACTTCAGTGAGCCTCTAGCTCAAGAGTTCTTACAATTTAGTTCAAATTTCCATCTTTCACTTGCCTTATTGTCTTAGTTTTAAATCATGTGATTCATTTTTTCCCTCACAGTTAAGAGCTATCAATCAGAAAATTGAATTCTTGCCTTTGAATTTTTTCATTAGTGCTCTTCCTGAAAGTTGGAGCTGCTCATGACATCCTCCTTATGGCAATCCTTCAAATACTTTGTCATCAGTTTCTCAACTTCTTCAGCCCCTGGAGCTTCAACTGCATTCACTTCTTGCTCCCAAGCACCATAGCCACAATTTGACTCTGGTATCTTTCTGAATTTCTCCTCCTCCAAAATCTTCAACCTAGCATTTTCCTACAATCTCTTGTACTTTCAATACTACCTTTACTTGACTCTTAACAAAACTTATTTATTAAAAAGAAGTTATTATTTTGGCAAGGTTATGGTGCATATTTTAAAAGCTCAAATAATCTACAAGCCTTCTTGAGTTAAGATTTTCATTTCCTGTTCCCCATAACTATTAGCAAATTTTAAAATATGTATTTTTTTCTATAAATGATTTGATATTAGTGCCTCTTGATTTTATCTGTTAGATATTATCTATTGATTATTTCTATATGAAAGCTTAGGATTTAGCCTTCACTATTCCTACCTTAGGCAATAAAATCTTCCCAAAATAGTTCTGATATAAATTTCATTAGATCATTATTCAGTGTTTGAAACAGTTTTTTATCAATATTTGTATCTAATCCATGCAAAATATTATACTTTTCCTTCCTTGCCCACCTTTTTGTTTTACCTGAAATTAATTGCATTGTTTTAAGCATTTGCACAGTTTTCAATTCAATTCAAATGCTCACTGAGTTGAATACATTCCCTCTTAACATTTTCAAATAATTAGTTCTCCTATCATTTTTAATCCTCTTTCAGAAATCTCTCCCACAGCTTTTTACCCTGCCCCAAAATGAACTGATTACTTCTAAGGCACACTACACAGATGTTGTGTTGGAATTTCCCTTCACCATCATCCTGGGGATTCCCAAAACTTATCCAGTGAGGAATATCCTTTTTCCTGGATCCCACATTACCCTTTCCATTTACTCCCTGATATCAAAGGTGGAAATCCTCTGTATCTTTCTGAATAGGGGTTCGTCTGAATTAGTTCTTTTGAGAGCTTGTATGTCTGAAAATGTTTTTCTACCCTTACGCTTAGTTGATAGTTGAACTGGGTAGTTTATTTGGAGTTGGTAATTTTTCCTCAGAATTTTGGTGCACTGGCCCATTATCTTTAGCTAGTGTTGAGTACTGTTGAGTAATTTGATTGACACTACTCTTGTTTCTTGTTCCTTTCTATGAAACCTATTTTTTCCTATTTGGAAATCTGTAGACAAATACTTGTCCACAGTATTCAGAACTTTCACACTAAGGAACCTTGGAATGCATCAATTTTCATAAATTTTACTGGGCATTCAGTCTGCTGTTCAATTGGGAAACATATCCGAATTGTGGAAATGTCTTGAATTACTTACTTGATAATTTCTTCCTCTCCTTTTCTTTGTCCTCCTTTTCTGGAACTCATATTGTACAGCTATTAGACTTCCTAGACCAATCCTTTAATATTTTTTCCTTTTCCTTTTTAGTTTCTCACAGCCATTTTATTTCTTCAGTCCACAGGTCTTTCTGAGAGGTTTTCTCAACTTTATATTCCGTCTATTCTGGAAAGTCAGTCATTTTTTGCTCATATTTTTAATTGTCAAAAGCCATGTTTGTTTTCTGATAAATTATTTGTATAGTTTTCTTTTTTAAATGAAACATTTCTTGTTTCGGTAAATTTATAAATGAGTTTTCTTTCCTCAAGTTTCTTATTGCATAGTTTCTCTTTCATAAAGTTGCTTTTTCTGCCTGAATACTTTGCGACAGGCTTAATATCAGACTCTTTCCTAAACTGCCTGGTGTTCTTGACTGCCTGTTTATATTTACAAGTACAGCACTAAAACAATGTTTGGAAACATCTTTTGTATTGAGAGTGGAGAAGACTTATTAAGTGCAGTTCTTCACTTAGATTGAATTTGCTGAACCATTTCTGTACAGAACCTTTGATTTTTAGTTTTTTATGTTTTCACTGGGTTGGTCAGAACACCCAGAGAAGGCTCAAAAATATCCTATCCATGGGGTCCCTTCTAGTTGCCACATGAGTGAAGAGGACTGAGAGGCATGACATTCAGTTTATAAACTTCCAATTAAATCCATTATTTTCAGTAAATTGTCTCTTTCCTTAGCTGTGCTTGGTGCCTCTTGTTTACCAGCTCCAGAGAATGAACTAGAGCTCTAGTGTTCTGTGCGCTTGGACAAAGGCAGTTGTGGAAAAGTGGTAGTCTGATATTACCAAATTCCTAATACTCCTGAGATGGTCTCCTAATACTACTGAAATGAGACCAACATTTGTGCTTTGGAAGAAATTCTAATATAAAATAATTGCTTCTAGACTTCCTTAACTACTGATTAGAATTCTGCTTTCTCAAGACTGCTATATCATTTCCCAATCACTCATCCATCTACTTACCCAGTTTCAGTGGGTTTTTGCATTTTCTTTGCTTGCATTGTCTTTGTGCTGTAGATTTAGGTCTTTAAAATATTAATTTACCATTATTTTAGACTCTGGGAGGGCCCATGCCAAGGAGTACTTCCCAGAACTTCTGCTGCCAGTGTCCCTGTCCCCACGGCAAGCAACAGCCACCCCCTGCCTCAGCAGGAGACCCTCCAACACTAGCAGCTTCTGAGCAGAAGCAGGAAGAACTACAATCCTGCACCTGTGGAACAAAAACCACATTCACAGAAAGATAGACAAGATGAAAAGGCAGAGGGCTATGTACCAGATGAAGGAACAAGATAAAACCCCAGAAAAAAAACTAAATGGAGTGGAGATAGGCAACCTTCCAGAAAAAGAATTCACAATAATGATAGTGAAGATGATCCAGGACCTCGGAAAAAGAATGGAGGCAAAGATCGAGAAGAGGCAAGAAATGTTTAACAAAGACCTAGAAGAATTAAAGAACAAACAAACAGAGATGGACAATACAATAACTGAAATGAAAACTACACTAGAAGGAATCAATAGCAGAATAACTGAGGCAGAAGAACGGATAAGTGACCTGGAAGACAGAATGGTGGAATTCACTGCTGCACAACAGAATAAAGAAAAAAGAATGAAAAGAAATGAAGACAGCTTCAGAGACCTCTGGGACAACATTAAATGCAACAGCATTCGCATTATAGGGGTCCCAGAAGGAGAAGAGAGAGAGAAAGGACCAGAGAAAATATTTGAAGAGATTATAGTCAAAAACTTCTCGAACATGGGAAAGGAAAGAGCCACCCAAGTCCAGGAAGGGCAGAGAGTCCCATACAGGATAAACCCAAGGAGAAACAAGCTGAGACACATAGTTATCAAATTGGCAAAAATTAAAGACAAAGAAAAATTATTGAAAGCAGCAATGGAAAAACGACAAATAACATACAAAGGAACTCCCATAAGGATAATAGCTGATTTCTCAGCAGAAACTCCACAAGCCAGAAGGGAGTGGCGTGATATACTTAAAGTGATGAAAGGGAAGAACCTACAACCAAGATTACTCTACCCGGCAAGGATCTCATTCAGATTCGATGGAGAAGTCAAAAGCTTTACAGACAAGCAAAATCTAAAAGAATTCAGCACCACCAAACCAACTCTACAACAAATGCTAAAGGAACTTCTCTAAGTGGGAAACACAAGAGGAGAAAAGGACCTACAAAAACAAATCCAAAACAATTCAGAAAATGGCCATAGGAACATACATATCAATAATTACCCTAAATGTGAATGGATTACTGCTCCAACCAAAAGACAAAGGCTTGCTGATTGGATACAGAAACAAGACCCATATATATGCTGTCTGTAAGAGACCCACTTCAGACCTAGGGACACATACAGACTGAAAGTGAGGGGATGGAAAAAGATATTCCATGCAAATGGAAATCAAAAGAAAGCTGGAGTAGCAATACTCATATCCGATAAAATAGACTTTAAAATAAAGAATGTTACAAGAGACAAGGAAGGACACTACATAATGATCAAGGGATCAATCCAAGAAGAAGATATAACAATTATAAATATATATGCACCCAACATAGGAGCATCTCAATACATAAGGCAACTGCTAACAGCTATAAAAGAGGAAATCGATAGCAACACGATAATAATGGGGGACTTTAACACCTCGTTAAACCAATGGACAGATCATCCAAAATGAAAATAAATAGGAAACAGAAGCTTTAAATGACACAATAGACCAGATAGAATTAATTGATATTTATAGAACATTCCATCCAAAAACAGCAGATTACACTTTCTTCTCAAGACGCACGGAACATTCTCCAGGATAGATCACATGTTGGGTCACAAATCAGGCCTCAGTAAATTTAAGAAAATTGAAATCATATCAAGCATCTTATCTGACCGCAATGGTATGAGATTAGAAATGAATTATAGGGAAAAAAACGTAACAAAAACAAACATGTGGAGGCTAAACAATATGTTACTAAATAACCAAGAGCTCACTGCAGAAATCAAAGAGGAAATCAAAAAATACCTAGAGACAAATGACAATGACGACACGATGATCCAAAACCTATGGGATGGGGCTTCCCTGGTGCCGCAGTGGTTGAGAGTCTGCCTGCCAATGTAGGGGACATGGGTACGAGCCGTGGTCTGGGAAGATCCCACATGCCACGGAGCAACTAGGCCCGTGAGCCACAACTACTGAGCCTGCGCGTTTGGAGCCTGTGCTCCGCAACAAGAGAGGCCGCGATAGTGAGAGGCCCGCGCACCGCGATGAAGAGTGGCCCCCGCTTGCCGCAACTAGAGAAAGCCCTTGCACAGAAACGAAGACCCAACACAGCCAAAAACAAATTAATTAATTAATTAATTTAAAAAAAATACCTATGGGATGCAGCAAAAGCAGTTCTAAGAGGGAAGTTTATAGCTATACAAGCCTACCTCAAGAAACAAGAAAAATCTCAAGTAAACAATCTAACCTTTCACCTAAAGGAACTAGAGAAAGAAGAACAAACAAAACCCAAAGTTAGCAGAAGGAAAGAAATCATAAAGATCAGAGCAGAAATAAATGAAACAGAAACAAAGAAAACAATAGCAAAGATCAATAAAACTAAAAGCTGGTTCTTTGAGAAGATAAACAAAATTGATAAACCATTAGCCAGACTCATCAAGAAAAAGAGGGAGAGGACTCAATAAAATTAGAAATGAAAAAGGAGAAGTTACAACGGACACTGCAGAAATACAAAGCACCCTAAGAGACTACTACCAGCAACTCTTTGCCAATAAAATGGACAACCTGGAAGAAATGGACAAATTCTTAGAAAGGTATAACCTTCCAAGACTGAACCAGGAAGAAAAAGAAAATATGAACAGACCAAACCCAAGTAATGAAATTGAAACTGTGATTAAAAATCTTCCAACAAACAAAAGTCTAGGATCAGATGGCTTCACAGCTGAATTCTATCAAACATTTAGAGAAGCGCTAACACCCATGCTTCTCAAACTCTTTCAAAAATTGCAGAGGAAGGAACACTTCCAAACTCATTCTATGAGGCCACCATCATCCTGATACCAAAACCAGACAAAGATACTACAAAAAAAAAAAAAAAAATACAGACCAATATCACTGATGAATATGGATGCAAAAATCCTTAACAAAATACTAGCAAACAGAATCCAACAACACATTAAAAGGATCATACACCACGATCAAGTCGGATTTATCCCAGGGATGCAAGGATTCTTCAATATACGCAAATCAATCGATGTGATACACCATATTAACAAATTGAAGAATAAAAACCATATGATCATCTCAATAGATGCAGAAAAAGCTTTGGAAAAATTCAACACCCATTTATGATAAAAAACTCTCCAGAAAGTGGACATAGAGGGAAGCTACCTCAACATAATAAAGGCCATATATGACAAACCCACAGCAAACATCATTCTCAATGGTGAAAAACTGAAAGCATTTCCTCTAAGATCAGGAACAAGACAAGGATGTCCACTCTCACCACTATTATTCAACATAGTTTTGGAAGTCCTAGCCATGGCAATCAGAGAAGAAAAAGAAATAAAAGGAATACAAATTGGAAAAGAAGAAGTAAAACTGTCACTGTTTGCAGATGACATCATACTATACATAGAGAATCCTAAAGATGCCACCAGAAAGCTACTAGAGCTAATCAATGAATTTGGTAAAGTTGCAGGATACAAAATTAATGTACAGAAATCTCTTGCATTCCTATACACTAATGATGAAAAATCTGAAAGAGAAATTAAGAAAATACTCCCATTTACCACTGCAACAAAACGAATAAAATACCTAGTAATAAACCTACCTAGGGAGACAAAAGACCTGTGTGCAGAAAACTATAAGACACTGATGAAAGAAATTAAAGATGATAGCAACAGATGGAGAGATATACCATGTTCTTGGATTGGAAGAATCAACATTGTGAAAATGACTATACTACCCAAAGCAATCTACAGATTCAATGCAACCCCTATCAAATTACCGATGGCATTTTTTACGGAACTAGAACAAAAAATGTTAAAATTTGTATGGAGACACAAATGACCCCGAATAGCCAAAGCAGTCTTGAGGGAAAAAAACGGAGCTGGAGGAATCAGACTCCCTGACTTCAGACTATACTACAAAGCTACAGTAATCAAGACAATATGGTACTGGCACAAAAACAGAAACACAGATCAATGGAACAAGATAGAAAGCCCAGAGATATACCCACGCACCTGTGGTCAACTAATCTATGACAAAGGAGGCAAGGATATGCAATGGAGAAAAGACAGCCTCTTCAATAAGTGGTGCTGGGAAAACTGGACAGCTACACGTAAAAGAATGAAATTAGAACACTCCCCAACACCATACACAAAAATAAACTCAAAATGGATTAGAGACCTAAATGTAAGACCGGACATTATAAAACTCTTAGAGGAAAACATAGGAAGAACACTCTTTGACATAAATCACAGCAAGATCTTTTTTGATCCACCTCCTAGAGTAATGGAAATAAAAACAAAAATAAACAAATGGGACCTAATGAAACTTCAAAGCTTTTTCACAGCAAAGGAAACCATAAACAAGACGAAAAGACAACCCTCAGAATGGGAGAAAATATTTGCAAATGAGTCAACGGACAAAGGATTAATCTCCAAAATATATAAACGGCTCATGCAGCTCAATATTAAAAAGCAAACAACCCAATCCAAAAATGGGCAGAAGACCGAAATAGACATTTCTCCAAAGAAGACATACAGATGGCCAAGAAGCACATGAAAAGCTGCTCAACATCACTAATTATTAGAGAAATGCAAATCAAAACTACAATGAGTTATCACCTCACACCAGTTAGAATGAGCGTCATCAGAAAATCTACAAACAACATATGCTGGAGAGGGTGTGGAGAAAAGGGAACCCTCTTGCACTGTTGGTGGGAATGTAAATTGCTACAGCCACTATGGAGAACAGTATGGAGGTTCCTTAAAAAACTAAAAATAGAATTAACATATGATCCAGCAATCGCACTACTTGGCATATACCCAGAGAAAAGCATAATTCAAAAAGACACATGCGCCCCAATGTTCATTGCAGCACTATTTACAATAGCCATGTCATGGAAGCAACCTAAATGCCCATTGACAGACGAATGGATAAAGAAGATGTTGTACATATATACAATGGAACGTTACTCAGCCATAAAAAGGAACAAAACTGGGTCATTTGTTGAGACGTGGATGGATCTAGAGACTGTCATACAGAGTGAAGTAAGTCAGAAAGAGAAAACCAAATATTGTATATTAACGCATCTATGTGGAACCTAGAAAAATGATACAGATGAACCAGTTTGAAGGGCAGAAGTTGAGACACAGATGTAGAGAACAAATGTATGGACACCAAGGGGGGAAAGCTGTGGGGGGTGGGGGTGGGGGTGGGGTGATGAATTGGGCAATTGGGATTGACATGTATACACTGATGTGTATAAAACTGATGACTAATAAGAACCTGCTGTATAAAAAAATAAATTAAATTAAAAAATTTTTAAAAAAAAGAAAACTTCTGCACAGCAAAAGAAACCATCAACAAAATGAAAAGACAACCCACAGAATGGGAGAAAATATTTTCAAATGAAGTGAAAGACAAGGGATTAACCTCCAAAATATACAAACAGCTCATGCAAGTGTATGTGAAAAAAACAAACACACAATCAAAAAATGGGCAGAAGATCTAAGTAGACATTTCTCCAAAGAAGACATACAAATGGCCAAAAAGTACATGAAAAGATGCTCAGCATCACTAATTATCAGAGAAATGCAAATCAAAACTACAATGAGGTATCACCTCACACTTGTCAGAATGGCCACCATTAGAAAGTCTACATATGATATCACTTATATGTGGAATCTAAAAAAAAGGGTGCAAATGAATTTATGAACAAAACAGAAATATAGTTACAGATGTAGAAAACAAACTTATGGTTACTAAGGTGTAAGGGGGGAGGGATAAAATGGAAGATTGGGATTGACATATACACACTACTATGTATAAAATATATAACTAATAAGGACCTACTGTATAGCACAGGGAACTCTACTCAATACTCTGTAATGGCTTATATGGGAATAGAATCTAAAACAGTGGATATATGTATAACTGATTCACTTTGCTGTACACCTGAAATTGACATAACATTATAAATCAGCTATACTCCAATAAAAGAAATTTTTTAAAAATTACCATTTGTTTAGTAGAGTTTTGGAAATGAGCAAAACTAAAGGAGAATGTCAATCCATTATCTTTACTAAAAATTCAAATTCACTCATCAACCTGATGGTGGCATTTACCTTCTTGACTTTTACTCTCCCAACCATAAGTATTCTAGCTACTATCCCCAAATCTCAAGCCATTACTAACCATTTCAGTGAGACTCATTTAGTGATTTAAATCTTCCACATCATTAATTTACTTCTATCTACATATTGTCAATTCTGTAAGATAGAATGCTTCATCCCTCCCCAAATTCCCCACTCAGTCTATTTTCCTCTTGTCACTAAGTATTGCTAGAAAAAGTTGTGAAACCACATAATCAAATTTTATTCCAAATCTGTGATTACAATTGAGTTTCTTTGCTTTTTTGTATATAAGTCCTAAAGCAGCAACTAAATTTTTCTAGTCTCCTAACACTGTCAAAACTACTCTGATCATCTGCAAGTAAGTGAAGACAATGCAAAAAGTTCCCACATTTCTTCTCTCCACTTCAGTGTTTCTTATTCAACCATCGTTTCTTCTACCTTATCTTCAAAGTACAGCAGCCTTTTCTTCTTTATTCTAATGCCAATCTTTGTGCTAAAGGATCCATTTTATTCCACTTTCTCCTGTTCTATGTTCCAACACTACAGTTTCTCATTTTCGTGTCTGCAGTAAGTCCCAGAATGTTTGGATCTATTCTATACTAAAAACAAATCAACTATAAAACCTTAATTTACATGAATATTCCTTCAATTTGCTGCCATATCTCTCCTCTTTTCACTATTACCACATTTCTGGTTAAGAGTACTCTACAGCACTCATTATATCTTATCCCTATAAAATCTATTTTCTAGCCAGCACTTTACTAAAACTAGCTTTCAAAGGTAAGCAAGAAGTGATTGCAGTGATTTCTTTTTCTTTCTACACCTTCCTTAATATTTCTACAGGACTTAAAATTGTTCATTACGAACTCCTTCTTGAAGCTCCTTCCTCCTTTGGCTTCCATACTGTTACATTCTCTTCGCTTCCTTCCACTATTTCTACATACTCATTGCTTATTACCTTTAATCCTCTTTCCTGATCATTGTAAGCATGTTTCAATGTTCATTCTTCAACCCATTTTGGATTACCTCCTCCTTACCATTTTTTTCTCTTGATTTTGAGAAAAAATTCCCATGGCTTCAGCAATCACTTCAAGTAAATGACTTCAAAAGTTATATTTCCATCACCAATTTTTTTTCCAGTCTGCACTGCTGCACTTCTAAGTTTCCATTAGATGATGGGAAAGACTTCTATTATCCATGCACCAATATGTTCAAAACTGAATTTGTCGAATTTCCCTCTACCTCATCATCTGGACTTACTCTTAGGACCTCCTTATTTTTGTTAACAGCATTATTATTCTTCTAGTTAATAAGACAAAGAAAAAATCTTAGTGTCATCTTTCATTTCTTTCTTTCATTGCCACTTTTCTCTATATCCAATTGGTGAATATTAATTATACTTTAAAAAATATCTATCAAATTTCCTCTTTCCTTTTTATTCTCATTGTCATTACTTATTTCAGATCCTTCTTATCACTCACCCAGACTATTGCATTCACCTATATTACCTTTAAGCTTTCTATCTTTATGAGCCATTTTCTACTCATTTACCAGAATAATAACTTCAAATCATAGCTGAATCATGTCACTTCCACCCATAGATGTCAAAATAGAAATAATTTAATATGGACTTAAGATATAAGTGCAAAGTTGAATAATGCATTTTATTTGTTCTTTTTTTGGCGGGGGGGGGGGTGTTCTTTTCTGCTTCAAAAAGCTTTTTTTGTTTGTTTGTTTGCCACTATCCTCTCAAATATTTTATTTTCACTCATAATACTTTTTTCACATTTTTATAATTTATAAGTTTCTATTTTTAATTCTTTTAACTTCAGAGCTATTTCAGTATCCACTCCCAAACCTGTAATACACTATGGGAGTATCTATGTATGTAAAAATTTTATTAAATGGATTATTTGTTAGCCACAGAGCCATGTATTCTATGATTCCACTGTTTAACAATGAAAACATTGACAGATGCTTTTAATTTACTTTTTTTTCTCTTTTGCATGACCAAATATTTAGCAACTTAAAACTACCAGTCCCACTCTATATATCCTTGTGCAGAAGTGGAGACATATTCTCATTTATCATCCCCATGCAGGAAGCGAACTCTTCAAGGAATATTACTCCCTTATTTTTGCTACCTGAGCATCAAAGGATCAAAGAGACAATCAGCAGCAAAATAATGTTTTCATGCCTCAAAATTGGCTGCTGAGTTTTAGCACACTGGAATGACAAATACAAATATTAATAAGGATTTGTGGGAGTAGCAGTTAAGCAGGAGTCGACTAGTCATATAATTTCTTTCTCTTTCATTTTCTACCTAATTGCTTTAGTAGAAATTGCATGCTAATAATTAAATAAAAAGTAAAAAAGAACTGGGAAAACTTTTGAAACAAATATGACTGACAGGAGTAATATCCTACACATACACATATATACACACACTGGGATACAAAGAAAAAGAGATCTAAAAATTAATAAGAAAACAAAGCAAACTACACATTAAATGGGAAAAAGACACAAATGGGCAAGCTAATACGTATATAAATCAAAATGACCAATAAATATAGGTAAATATATTCAATCTCCAGAGAACTGAAAAAGTTTAAAAGTAAAATAATGTATTATCAGTGTATACATATGAACCAAAAAAGTTTAAAAATAATTTTATTTATTTTTTAATATTTATTTAATTAATTTATTTATTTATTTTGGCTGTGTCAGGTCTTAGTTGCAGCATGGGGGATCCTCGTTGAGGCATGCGGTATCTTTCGTTGCAATGCATGGGCTTCTCTCTAGTTGTGGTGCGTGGACTTCTCTCCAGTTGTGGCTTGCAGGCTCCAGAAGGTGTGGGCTCTGTAGCTTGTGGCATGCAGGCTCTCTATAGTTGACGCGCACAAGCTCATTAGTTGTGGTGCGCGGGATTAGCTGCCCTACGGCATGTGGGATCTTAGTTCCCCAGCCAGGGATTGAACCCACGTCCCCTGCATTGGAAGGCGGATTCTTTAACACTGGACCACCAGGGAAGTCCCTAAAAAGAATTTTAATACCAGTATTGGAAAAGGTGTGGAGAAGGAATCACCTATAAACTGTTGGGAATGTGAAAATTGGCACCTGTTTTCTGACAGGCTATTTAATGATACAGATCACTAAGTAATAAGAAGCAAAAATGTTAATTTATAATAACTATAACTCATGAAAAAATTTTATAAAAGATCTTTCAGATTAAGTGTGCTATTCAATAGGGAGGTTAAAATCTGTTTTACTAATTATATGAAATATATTTTCTGAATAATAGAGAATACCCACCTTATTTAATCTGTAAAATTCAAACAGTTTTTACTTCTAATAGAAAATTAAAATTACATGTTAGCTCATAATAATTGTTACTAATATATACTCTTCTTTTTCATTAAATAAACAGGAAAAGACTGGTTGTGATGTTTAATGAAATTAATGGAGATATTTCTGAACTTTTATATATGATTATTTCTTAACTATTTGTCAAAACTTAACACTAGAATTCAAAATATGAATGTACATATATTTATGAAAGAAGCATCATATATATTATCACAACATTTTGCCTCCTAAATAATTGACAGTTTTAGCTTCAAATAGCATTGGATTATTTTAAAAAATCAGTAAAGAGAAACAACCATTAGACTTATAATTGTTTCATAACTTATAAACATAGATAGCTTCATTAGATTATATTGATTGCCTTCAGTATTCTGTTTTACAGGATGTTTTCAATATTTAATTTAGTTTTTGGTATTTTTGTAATATTCCTTGGAACATATTAACCATATTTATTTGAATTTTTAAATTACATCATGTGTTTGTTTGTTTGCTTGCTTGTTTTTTCCTGGAAGAAAGTATGTCTGACCCGACTGATTAGTTTGACATTGAAAACTGGCTTTGACAGTAGGTTACACTGTGGACATTTTCCCTAAAATGAATGGGGTAAATCTGAAGTTTGAACATTTTGACAAATATTTTTGTGGAACATGATAAAAGTATTTCATTTAAAAAAACAGCATATTGCAAAGTCATAGTGAAATGAATACTATTTTGATTTCCTCAGCAGTTTCTGGCTATATAGATTTGAACATTGTGTCTCTAAGTAAAAATATAGCAAATATAATTACTAGTTATATGTTTCAATAAAATATTTTTTATATTTCTTCCACAAAATGAGAAAGAAAATGACCCAAATACAATGTTCTCAGTTACTTGCTTTCAATAAAGTTGAAGGAAGATCTAGTAAAATTGTAGCTATTAAGTCATTAAAAATAATTTTTATAACAAACACTTTTTTATTTTGAATATAAAAACTAAAAGGAGTTCAAAGAATTCCCATTGATAACAAAACTCCTTCCCCATCTTTTGTTTATTTAAACAAGATATTTCAGTGCTGGTATCTTAGATAGCAACAAAATAAAAACAAAACAGAAAGAGAGCAAAATTGATTCTGAACCTCATTCTAGAGTTAAGTAATGTGCATTGATAAACACCCAAACTAATTGAAAAAAATCCTTCTGTCTTACTGAGAGATACAGCTAAAAAATCTTTGTTTAAATAATCATAAAATTTATATGGAACCATAAATGTTGAGCAGTTATGAAAACATTAGTATTCACAGAAGCTGCTAGCAATACAAGCATGATTCTCTATTCTAGGCCCATTATGCCTGGATAGAATTACAAACATGGAAACGGCAAGTAGCCAAGATCATGTGTAACTAGTGACCTTTTGATCAAAGAAAAGACTCAAACTTGTTTTAGAAAATTACTGAAAAATTTGGAAAAGTCAGAGAGATGAAGAAGTGGGAACACTCATCCCACAGAGCTATTTATCAAGGACACCATTCTGGGGGTGCAGAATGCTTTGGGAGCCAGTGAGCCAGTTGGATTAAAGTGGAAGTTCTTTTCTGGTCTAAGAAAATAAGTCATCTGAATAGAGTCTCAGTGTGGTTTTCACAGGGGTGGGCAAAGTTGATTTGGGTTGTACGAACAAAAAGAAAATAACATTTACAACCACAAAAGAGAGTGCAAAAATCCAAAACTGGCATGATGAAATCAAGAATTGTGTAAATGGTTCATAATTCAGTTTCACTCATATCACTCAACCCAGTAGGACCTTCCTTTCTTCCTTTCTTCCTTTCTTTCTTTCTTTTTCTTTTCTTCTTTCTTTCCTTCTTTTTTTAATTTACTGTTGTTTTTTCCTTTGGATTCCCTAAGTAGCATATCCGTGATTGATTATGCTACTGCTGGACACTTTTTGTTTAAGATCTGATTTTCTACTTACTAATAATTTGATGTGAGGTCCAGTTTATTTTATTCTTACTGCATAGTTTTATTTAATCAAATCTTAGTACACTCAGTGGTAAAATTTTTTTTCAAAGAAAGGAAAAAATATTTTTTGTGCTTTGCTCTTTTAAACAGTGTCCACAATTTTAAATTACCTTGTTGTAAATTGTTTTTTTCTTTTTTTTCCCCTATAGGAAATGACTGCTGTTTAATAGAATTATGCAGCATTTATACTAGGTAAAGTAAAAAAATTAATTCAATGTATTGCACTGTAATTGTAGGTCTGTAACATGACAGGCTGAAGCTGTTTTTAAAAAAAAATCTTTGCTTTAGTATGGTACTGACATAAAGACAGAAAAGAATAGAGAGCTCAGAAATAAAAAAAAAAAAAAATATATATATATATATATATACATAGTCAACTGAATATCAGATAAGGATGCTAGGAATACACAATGGGGAAAGGTTAGTCTCTTCAGCAAATGGTGTTGGAAAAACTGGATATTTACATGTAAAAGAATGAATGAATTGGACCCTTATCTTACACCATATAGGAAGATCAACTCAAAATGGATTCAAGACTGAAATGCAAGATCTGAAACGGTAAAACTCTTAGAAGAAAACAAGAGAAAAAAAATCTTCCTGACATTGGCTTTGGCAATGATTTCTTGGATATGACACTAAAAGCAGAGGAAACAAAAGCAAAAATAGACAGGTGGGACTATATCAAACTATATCAAGCTTCTACACAGCAAAGGTTAAAAATCAACAGAATGAAAAGTCAACTATGGATTGGGAGAAAATATTTGCAAACCACAAAGGGATTAATGTTCAAAATACATAAAGAACTCATACAACTCAACAGCAAAAATAAAAAAAAAATTAAGTAAAAATAACCTCATTACAAAATAGGCAAAGGTCTTGAATAGACATTTCTCCACAGAAGACATACACATGGCAACAGGTATATTACCAGATGCTGAAGGGGAGCAGAGTATGCCATTCCCAAATACACTGCTTTGACATGCAGATTATTTTAAGCTGAATGCAATCAAGACCCAGCAAACTGAGAAAACACTTTACCTCTCCCTCACCTACCTAAAAGAATTTAGATAGCGGATGTGTACCAGAAAAATAACTACCACCAGAGATAACTTTTTAAATGAAAGACCTGCCTGCATGCAAGGCAAACTTCTAATTACAAACGTCTGTTCTTCTTATCATCCTGTGAATTGCCCTCGTCTTCTTTGAAGCCCCAGGTCCCTATCCCCTTCCTTAGTTTAGGATGGCCTAAACCTCAATTGCCCAACTTGCCCTTGAGTCTCATATCTTTGAGTCTCCTGTACATATGAACTTAAATGTGTTTTTCTCCTATAAATCTGTCTTATGTCAATTTAATTATTAGACCAACCAAAGAACCTAGAAGGAAAGAAGGAAAAAATTTTCTGCCCCTGCAAGTGCTCAACATCACTGATCTTCAGAGAAATTCAAATCCAAATCACAATACTTTTATTACCTCACACCTGGTAAAATAACTATTATCAAAAGAAAAAAAGATAATAAATATTGATGAGGATGTGGAGAAATTGAAATCCTTGTACACTGTTGGTGAAATGTAAAATTGTTTAATGACTATGGAAAATAGTATGGAGGTTCCTCAAAAAACTAAAAATAGAATCGCCCTATGATCCAGCAATCCCACTCCTGGGCATTTATCTGGATAAAACTTAATTCAAAAAGATACATGCACCTCTCTGTTCATTGTAGCACTATTTACAATAGCCAAGACATGGAGGCAACCTAAATATCCATCAACAGATGAATGGAAAAAAAAGATGTGGTGTATATATATATATATATATATATATATATATATATACATATATACATACACATATATATACAATGGGATACTACTCAGCCTTAAAAAAGAATGAAATAATGCCATTTACAGCAACTTGAAGAGACCTAGAGATTATCATAGCAAGTGAAGTAAGTCAGAAAGGGAGAGACAATTACCATATGGTATCACTTTTATGTGGAATCTAAAATATGACACGAGTGAACTTCTCTACGAAACAGAAATAGACTCACAGATATAGCGAACAGACTTGTGGTTGCCAAGGGGGATGGAGGGTTGGGGAGGGATGGATTGGGAGTTTGGGATTGGCAAATGCAAACTATGATGTATATTTATAACTGAATCACTCTGCTGTACACCAGAAACTAACACAACATTGTAAATCAACTACACTTCAATAAAATGCATTTTTAAAAAACAAAAAAAAATTTTTAGTATGTATTTATCAAAATTACTAACATATTTACAGTTTTTTAGTCAATAATATACAAATGCCAATTGAAATGAAAACAATTCAGAATTTAAATTTTTTACCTTTTTAATTTGAAATAAGTTTAAACATTACAATAACATCAAAAATAGTAAATATAAATCCTGTATATCTTTCTTTCAGCTTCCTCAAATGTCAACCTCATACATAACCACAAATAATTATAGTAAAAAGTAAGAAATTAACATTGATTCAATGTTAATTAACAGATCTTCTTCAAGTAGCTCCAGCTGTCTGACTCATGTCCTTTTTCTGGTCCAGGATCCAATTCCTGATCACACACTGCATTCCGTTATTGTTTTCCCTAATCGCCTTTAATTTGAGAGAGTTCCTCAGTCTTTCTTTGTCTTTCATAATCTTGAGATGGTTGATGAGCAATGGACGATTATTTTGTACAGTGTCTCTCAATTTGGGTTTGTATGGTATTTATTTGTGATTAAATTCAGGTTATGCATTTTGGGCCAGAATACAACAGAAATGATGTGTCCTCAGGGCATCACGTCAGGAGGCACATGATGTTGATTTATCTAATTATTGGTGATTTAAAATGTCCATATGAAAATATTATATTGTTTGCAAGTATTTATACTTATGATGAAAAAAATGGAAGTCAATTGAAACATACAGGGGATATGTAGTTTTTAAAAATTAGTTTTAAATATGTTTTAAGAACATTTATGTAGACAAGTTTATTGAGATATTGAATTATAATGAGAAACATAAATCAGATTCAGGAAGATGTGTATGGTCAAGAGAGATTTCTTTTTTAAATATGGGACACATTAGGACATATTTGTTTACTAGTAGGAATAATCTAATGAGAGGCAGACAATGCAATATTATTTTAAATTATGACTTACAAGAAACAAAATTGTCTGTTACTATGGTATGCCTACAAAGTGGAATCCTATACAGCTTTTATAAATGATCATTATAATTGTTGGTATAGAATGTTGTTTACTATTTTCTGTTTAGTAAAAATATCAAAATTTAAAATAACATGCAGAATATGAGTACACTTATGAAGTGGGTGTATGTGTGTCTATTTGTTTAGACTAACCTCTAGAAGAATATAAATGTTACCAGGACTAAAATTGAATTCCTCTGCTTGGTTGACATACACTGTTGCCATGGAATGTTGTATCCTAACTTTAAGAATTCAAATATAAAAAGCAAAGCCTTAATGTTGGTTAAAATTAATTGAATATTTAAACTACACTGGGAGATCTATCTATATGGATTAAATATTACCACTAAAAATACAAATATTTTCAAATATCAAGCTTTCCCTTTTCTCTAAAGATTCAGATAAAGACTAAATATTCAGATACATTGTGAAATTTTTACTTTTAAATGCAAGCTTATATAGAAACAGTAATCAGTAGACTAATTTTTTTCATCAAGTATTTTTTATTTATCTATCAGACACCAGGTGCTCTTCTAGGTGCAAAGAATACAAAGATGAACATTACATACTTAGCAGTAAGAAGGTCTAGACTTATATTACACACTATGCTGCAATGGGAAAAGATGCTCAAATAGTCTTATCTATACTTCATATAATATTCCACGTGCGTTTCACACATATCTCACTTCTGATGATGACACTGACCAGTAGGCAGGAAAATAATACTTATATTTATCAATCAGAAAACTGTATTTCAGACAGTTTGAGTGTTTTACTTAATTTCACAGCCTGGTAAGTGTTAAGGCTATAATTTTAACCTAGATCTTTAAATTAAGTCTCACACACGTACATACACATATTTAATTAAAATTTTATCTGTATTCCTGGAAACTGGCTACTCTTCGTTTTAATGAACAACTAAATATTTGGAAGATTAGTTACACACTATATAATCAGATTGGTGTTGGTAGATCTTTTCTTTGTATTGTCAACATGGAAGTTTTAAATGTCAGTGTGAAATAATTATCTAAGTTCTTTAATAGTCAGAAATAAATACAAGAAGTTGTTTTTCTTTTTCTTTCACTTTTAACACTACAGCTTGTGACTCCATTGTGCCATGACTGTACTCCCATCATTAAACCTATAACAATTTCTTAAATTTATTTGTTTTTAATGTCAGCTCTATGCGGGCAGGGGTTACTTCATATTAATCTTTTTCTTTTCTCTATTCTCTAGATTACACTCTGGCGTGTTATATGCTCAAAAGTTGTTTGTTAAATAATTAGATGCCTCAGACCTTAACGTTATTACAAACAAGAAACTAAAGGCATAGTGAATTATATTATGTCTAATCTTCAAATTACATGCTTTATAAAGAGAAACCTAAAACTTATGTTTCTCGGAAGATTTTGCTTGATTTACTATTGAAAGTTTTATTTCATATTTCAACGTATTTCATTGTAATTTTATCTTCATTTTGTATTTTCACCTGTACTTCTTGGGTAAAAAATTATTACAAATATTTTCTATATTGGAAAATAACATTAAAATATATTCATTATAATATAGATGTTAGTGTTTATCACAGTCAGATCATAACTCTGAAATAGGCCAACTACAATTGAAACTGAATTTAGCCTACAAAATCCCCTTGAATACCATATTTACAAGGGGATACCAGTGTAGCTGTGAGCACATTTCTGTGGATTCACGTGACACAATCTTTATCTAACTGGCAGTTGAAAATGCAGTAACAAATAGAGGTCCTTGGAGATTGTACTTTTGGAAACCCATTGCAAAATATAACACTTAAGTATCTGCATTGCTAAAATGGCAATCCAGTGTATGCCAACATATATTTTTCTCAGTAAGTAAAGCCTAGAAAAAGTAATTTTATTGGCCTAAAAGTAGTATGTGTCCATGAGGCCAGAAAATAATTATTTTTTTCAAAGGTGTGTTCAGGGAACACTGAAGAGATTAAATTTAAAACTCCTCTTAAATGGTCCATGGAACGGCATTAACAGCTAGTCCAAAGGGACTTATGCTAATCTACTTCCTTGGCTAAAACTAAGGATTTAATGAAAGTGATTTGTATTAATGGGTGGATAAAATAGAGTTTATTCTTGCAATTTGTTTGGTACGAAATACTGCTATAGGTGATGTAACAATACTACATCAGCTCTCTTATGTTGTATTTTCATAACAGAAGTTAAGAAACAGATATATTTGCTTGTACAGCCATAAGGAATTCAATTTTTGCCTTAAAAAAAAATACAGCCAGAAGTGAGCTAGTTTGCGGTGCCCCTTCTATAGTGACAAATGGGAATTACAGGCTCCAGGGCATTCTTCTCAAGCTTCAGTGAAACACTTCTCCCTGCATCTAGTTGCAAAAATACAGTAAAATCTTACATAACTGGAATGAATGTACCTGTTCATTTCTGCTTCAGTTCAGTCACTCTGTTGCATCCCTTTCTTATTCTCCTGAATTCTGCTCCAGCTCAAGTGACATTCTTTTTATTCCTGCATCATGCTGTGCTCTGCTCTACCACACAATTTCAGCACAAGCCATTCCTTCTGCCTGGAATTTCTTCACCAATTCTTTGAACAGTTGATTCTCTTCTCTCTTCAGGTCTTAGATTAAATGTTAGCTCCTCATTAATTTAGACCACTCAACTTTTACTAGTCGTTGTCACATTGTCATTAACTCTATCATCAAATCTTTTTTTTTCCTTGATGACTCTTCACACTTGATACTGATTTATTTATTTGTGTGTTATTGTATGTTATTCTCCTTACCTCCTTTCTAGCCACCCAGGGACCAGTACCATATTTGATACATAGTTGGTGATTTATAAATATTTATACATTTAAGGACTTGGATTGCTTAAGACCTTTTTTTGGGGGGGGGGCGTAGTGGAATTTTGAAGGAAAAATCAAATCATTTAAAATAAATAAATAGAAGTAGCACCAAATGCTACATACTGGCCATGACCAAGAAGTGTGGTTCAGCTCATATTCCCACACTGTATACATGTTATCTTTAATATAATGAAAACTGATCCCTATGATAATAAACTTGAGATATACAAGATGTTCAGACAAAAAAAAATGATTAATTATAATCAATATACCATTGCATCCTCACCTCCCACACTTCATGTAAACACATCACGTTACAGGTAGTATTGATCATCCCTGTTGTGAAGTACTTGATGCATAGTAGATGCTCAGTAAATATTTCCTGAATGCATGTATTTAATAATTAATTCTAAAATTTTAAGCTGGGAAACAAGCAAATAAATTTCAGAAAAATTTCTGATCACAAGGATTGAAGCAAAAATTATTTCTGAATAACTTAATCAGTTGGAAAATGCATTTCACTACTTCAGTCTCAAAATACATCATAAATAGAAGTAGTATTGTGATTTTCAGTGATGTCTTAGTTATGCTGTTTTAAATAAAGTACACTTAAAGCAGAAAACGTGATGCAATGTCATCAAAAGAAAGTTTTCTCTGTGTTAAAAGAGGTGTATTAAGTCCAACTGAATTCAGTTTAAAACCCAGTTCTGGCGATATTGGCTGGGTCCCTGGGCAACTACATAGAGCCTCTAAGCCAGAATTTGTTCACTTTCAAAAGGGATAATACCACACCTGATTTATCTGATTATCTGGAAATGGCTTCAAGATCTCAATAGCTCCTTGATGGGTCCCTAGGATCTTAAGGCTAGTGACATGGGGAATATTGTCAAGATCTACACACTAAAGGAATTGGCAGTTTAATGAGAGAATTAATGAATAGTAATTTTATGACAAATAGTTGCTAATTTTAAAACAAACGTTTTATTAAAATGGTACGGAAATAACATCATAGCAAGTACTAGTTCATGTTAAAAATTTCCGACTCCCAAGTGAACCAATAAATAACTGCATATTGTGATCATTTTCTAAAGTTTTGGTACCACTCTTATGTCATTCCTAGGAAACAAAAATAGATGCCACTTGTGTGCATAATAACTCACATGATGGGATTTTGAAGATTGCAGTAAAAGGTTTCCATCCCCCAAAATATCATTGTCATTGACTGCTGTGACTCCAATCCCCTAATATTACCATGAGAAAGCATTGGAGTTTTGTTGTTAATTGCAAATTAAGTAGTCCTAAGTCTGAACCATTTGAAACTACTGTTCTGTGTTAAAAACAAACAAATATAGACAATTTAATATGGTTCAACTTTTATATTCAATCCATAATCAAGCATTAACTTTTTACATGAAAACACTTATCATGTGATCCCACATGCTGCAGAGCAACTAAGCCCGTGCGCCACAACTACTGAGCCTGCGCTCTAGAACCCACAAGCCACAACTACTGAGGCTCACGTGCCTAGAGCCTGTGCTCTGCAACAAGAGAAGCCACCGCAATGAGACGCCCATGCACTGCAACAAAGAGTAGCCCCGTTCGCTGCAACTAGAGAAAAGCCCCCGAGCAGCAACGAAGACCCAACACAGCCAAAAATAAATAAATAAATAAATACATTTATGGAAAAAAAAAAAAGTTAATCAAGAAAACAGACTCAGAAATTCTTCATATATTTGTGGTGATTAGGTCTTAGCCAGACATGACATTCCTGGTGTTATTCACCACAAGCTGATGAATTTACCTTTGAAGAATCTATCAGATAAAAAATGATAAGGAGAACGCCAAGATTTCTTCAGCATTAGGGTATATGCATAAAGCTGGTACTTCACACACACATACACCCACTCACACACATCCAAATAACCTCACAAACCTGATTTAGAAAGAAATAGTAACTTTTGCCTATTAAAGCTTACTAAAAACAGCAAGCTATAGTTAATAATAATTCATATTTTCACAAAAAGAAAAATAAATTTAAGTACAATGGAGGTTGGATGTTTCTTTCCTCCATTTAATTCCCCAGGGCTTCCCCATTCTGGTTATTAAGAAAACAAACAAACAGAATTTCCTTAATACACATCATTTAAAAAGTGAGTGAAAGTACTACTGGATTCAAATTAATCATAACAACAAAATTACAGTAAACCTAGTTCTGAATAGCCTTCCTCAGTTTAGTAATAAAAGTTTTGCTCTATTTCAATTAGGCACATGATGTCTCTAAAAAATTTTTTTTAATGTTCGAAATGTTTTATTTTGCCTACCAGCATTACCAGTAAAACTCCCTTTCTTTCTATCTAGCCATGCATCCTTCTGTCCTTCTGCTAAAGCCGAATTTGAAGGCCAGAGGGTATACACATCTGCCCTGGGCAAATACAGTCAATGTTTCTTCCACAAACACAGGCTCCCATGACAACCAAACAGAAAGGGGAAAAAAAACAATGAGAAGCCAGGGATATTAAATTTCTCTTAGACCCACCATCTGATTCTCATTTGACCTACTGTCTGGGTCTTATTAAGCCCAGATCTCTTTTATTCCCATAGTCTTTTACAAGCTGGCCATATGGAATCCTAAGGGTTCATACTTGTCCATGTTACTGAACAACGATCCTAGCAAGGTAAGAGAGCATTTGTGAAGCCATTTTGTTTCCACTTTTTTAGGTTGTTGGGTTCTTCTGCAGAGGCTATCAGCTCCAACTGTGTGAGGACACCTGTTCACCAAACAAGCCTTAGATTACTAATTCATTTCACATGGGTCTCCAAACTCATATCAAATAGCAGTAGCTCTTGCTTATTACTAGCTTAGATCAGATTCAAACTGGAGGCTCAAAGCTAAAAGGCTTAACCTCCAGCCCCTTCACCCTGGGTCACCCCCAATCTGTCTCTGGGGCACTTTTAATTAATGGCAGAGTGAAAAGGATTATAAATTCCAGCATTCCCATATACCATTCCTTATGGATGTCCAACTCACTGACAGCAAAGAAGGCTTTCCATTAACACGTATTTGTTCATGTGATTGTATCTGCACAAACCAAATTAAGTGGAGACATGAGGAGGCAATTATCTTGAAAATTCAGGCTAAAATAGAAATACTTCAAGTGAGGTTTGGGAATTTACCTTTTTGAGATTGGAGAAATCTGCCAGATGATGTCCTTGCATTAAATTTAACTTTGTATGTGCTGGTGCCAAAGGGCAAAGAAAGGTGGAAAGTACGGGTAATTATCCAGAGCATTAAAACCCAGCCGACCAATAGTAAGAGAAAAAAATAGAAGAAAGCTGTTAAGTAACCAGATTTATCTAATTCAGCATTTAGCCAAAATCTAAAGCTGCCTTGTGGTATAAATATAGTTAGGACTATTACAGAGTAGGAAAGCAGAATTGCTGGACACTAACTTTGCAGGTGTTCTGTATATTTGTTTTCTAGTGGAATACTCCAAGGTTAAAGAAAGTGCTAGGACAACCTAATATCCTTTCTGAATCATGTACTTCTTTTGGCCATGTCCAGGGTGCTTATAGCTTAGTTTTTAACTGTTGAGATGTGGTACTTGGAATCAGATAGTTGTGTAGAACACAATGAAAGTCTTTTTCTGAAGCTACTTCTGAGAATAGGTACCTGAATTAAGTGTACTAATACAAGCACCAACCACATAGCTAAGCCTACCCCATGCTAGGTTGTTTCTCATGATATTAAATTTCATCTTGACAGAAATCATATTAGGGCAGTATTATTATATCTATTGTATAGATAAAGAAACTGAGGCTTATTTATAAGAATATTAATTCTTTGGTGTATATATATATTTTAAAAAAGCCTAACTACCTGTTATAGGTTGAATTGTGTCTCCCCCAAAAGGATATTCTGAAGTACTAGTCCTTGATACATGTGAGTGTGACCTTATTTGAAAATAGGGCCTTTGCAGGTTTAATCAAGTTAGGATAACGTTATTGGAATGGGTCTTAATCCAATATAATTGATGTCCTTATAAGAAGAGGAAGATTTGGACACAGACATAGAGATCTGGGGAGGATGCCATGTGAAGATGGAGGCAGAGACTGGAGCGATGCATGTACAAGCCAAGGAATAGCAAGGATTGCTGGCCCTCACCAGAAGCTAGAAGCGGGATGGAACAGATTCTCTCTCAGGAGAAACCAACCCTGCCAACACGTTGATTTTGGACTTCTAGGCTCCATACTGAGATAATAAATTTCTAATGTTTAAAGCCACCTAGTTTGTAGTACTTTGTTATGGCAGCCCTAGGAAACTAATATATCACCCAAAAGAAGAGAGAAAAAATAACAGTGAGGAGGTTAATTTTGTATAGTAAGCAAATTTGGAGGATGCTGGTATAAATCTCTTTTATGTTTCTTTAGGTAAACACAGCTAGAATATTTCCAGCAGGAAAAGATGTGTATCTGGGCTAGAAAGGGTCCCTTGCAAAGTTTTATTTTGAGTTATATTCTAAAGATTCTGACCACATAACTCCCTTACTGAAAAAAAAATCTCAATAAGGGAGACCCTGTCAACTGTAGAATGAATTCCTAACTTCTCAACCTAGCAGTGCCCTGCATGGCATAAACTCTTAAAAGATGTCTAATAATTAAACATATGATTCTCCTTCTTTTCTATACTTATCTTGCCCTACTTCCATGTGGAGCCGCCCCAAAACACTCCAGCTAAATGGAACTCCTGGCTGTTTACCCAGACATGCCTTCCTCTTATCCAGTATCTTTCCTTTACTCATGCAGGGGCCATTGTATTAAAGAACTGGCTTTCTTCCCTCTTCACTAACCTCAACATATTTAAATCCTACTAGACATTAAAACTATCTGACAAGACATCTCTTGTGTCAATCCTTTACTGATTACAGTGACTTTGCGTTTGTTATTCCTCTTCTCTAGTAATTTGTGGCTCTCTTGTGGCTTTTCCAGTTTTGTGCTTTGCCATATATTATTATGAGTATTTATCTTATATTCACTACTGTTTCAGAAATCTCTCGGATCAGGAGGTATTTCTGCTCATCTTTTAGGTTCTGCCCCTACCTCTAGCACCTAGCATAATGCCTTACGGAGAGTTGGTCCTCTATAAATGTTTGCTGAATTGATTTTTAAGTTTGAATTAAGCAGTACAGGATCTCTTGGGTTGAAAAATCACATTGCAGATGGCACGCCTGTATTGCTCAATATTGCTGCACCAATGGAGCAAGGCATATGCCGCAAATTCTTCATCTAAATGGTAGAAGCGAGGGAAGGAAAGGTTTTTCATAAAAGGTTATCTGCAATCAAAAGAAATAAGAGAAACAGGCAAATGCTATAGAATATTTTTCCTAACCATCTAGTGGCGATTCATTTGTTTGGTTAGCATATCTGTTAGATTCCAGTGTTAGATTCAAAATAAAGCTAAATTGCATTGGCATAGTGACTTAACTCACTCGTGTGTTATTACTATGTAAGCAGGTGTACATGCAACTACAAATAAATGCTTGCTGATAGAATCCCAGCAGGGCTTCTGATGAGTTTTCATTTTGTTGAAACTTACCCAGGAAATTACTGTGTAAAAAGCTGTGCTATTACTTCTTTGCCTGAAATATCATTTAGCTACACCTGGCCAAGTTCATGGCAATTATACTAACTATACAAAAAGGACATTCCAAATTTCTCATCAGCATTTTATATTTATTTTCTCAAATTTATTACTGAAATAATACAAATATACAAATACACACAGATACACAAATCCCAAAAGGAACACGTTAAGACAATCTTAGCATTTAAAAGTCAAAATAACTTATAAAAAGAGGATAATTTAATCTTTCCTTAGAATAGAATCTACACTATAAGTTATCAACTCTAAGCTTCAAGTTACTGTTTACCAATGGTATGTATGACATAAACCTTATGTGTCTTAATTGCAGCCCTACACACGCTTAAATGGAAAAAAAAAAGGAAATAATAAAAACTGTTTTACTGCATTATGTGATACGTTAAAAAGCTGACAATAAAAATTGGGTCTCTAAATGTCACAGCATATAACCGCATATATCAAATTTTTACCATAGCAAATTATGTAACATGATCAAAACCACCATACAGTCATAGCTGTGTTATAATGAATTTTGTTATACTTACTACAATACATCAGTAGGTTTGGGGTTTAAAAAATATTTTAGTCAACAAATAGTCATTGTGTGTCTCCTTTGTATGAGGTTCTCTGGGAAAGGTTCAATTACAAAGCGTATAAGATAGTCTCTGATTTCAAATTTTTCGCTCTGTTTTGAAATGGGAAGTGAGACAATATTCACATAAAAAAAAAAGATAATCAGGAATATATGGCAATGTATACCAAATGCTTGCTCCAAATAATGGTGGAGTGAGAGAGCCAGGCAAGGAAGAGGTCGGGGAAGTGTCCATAAGATAGAGTGACCACAAGCCCTGATTTGAATGGAAGAATTCTAATTTATGCCTATACGCCTGGTGTAATAATTAATATGACCCACTTTTCCTCTCAGAAGTTCTTTGACTTAAGGACTTCCCTGGTGGCTCAGTGGTTAAGAATATGCCTGCCAATACAGGGGACACGGGTTCGAGCCCTGGTCTGGGAAGATTCCACATGCCGCGGAGCAACTAAGCCCGCGCGGTGCAACTAAGCCCGTGCGCCACAACAACTGAGCCTGCACTCTAGAGCTCGCGAGCCACAACTACTGAGCCCGCGTGCCACAACTACTGAAGCCCATGCACCCAGAGTCCGTGCTCTGCAACAAGAGAAGCCACCACAATGAGAAGCCTGTGCACCGCAATGAAGAGTAGCCCCGCTCGCCGCAACTAGAGAAAGCCTGCACACAGCAACAAAGACCCAATGCAGCCATAAATAAATAAATAAATAAGTTTAAAAAAAAAAGTTCTTTGATTTAAATGATAATTATGTGTTCATTATACCACAGGAGCAAATAGGCAAGTGTGGCCTTGAAAGAAAGGTAGAATTAAAATAAGCAGAAGTGAGTGTTTCTGGAAATCTAAGACAGGTAAATGGTATATGCAAAGAAATGAAAAAGAATCATAGCAATCAATAGGTTGGATGAAGTAGCATTTTGTGCAAGGAAGCCTTGTTTTTGTTGTGAACTGAAAATAAGGCTGCACTGGAGATTAGCCTTCTCCATCATGTCCTCCCAGATTTCTCCTGAGAGGACAATAGGGCTTTTCCCAGGACCACTACTTTATCCTGAATATGTGGCAGGAAGAGGAATCATCTGGGGACACATCAGAATCTCACACAGTATCAAGTGTCTCCTGTCAAGTGTAGCCAGGTTTAACAACAAAATGAAACAAAACAAACAGAATGTTCAGTTAAATTAGAATTTCCTATAATCAATGAATAATTTTTTAGTATAAGATAGTTCAAAATATTGCCTGGGACATAAACCACAGTTCTTTTTTAGTATTACCCAATTATTGCATGAGATATATTAAAAAATTGCTTTTTGTGTGAAATTCAAATTTGACTGGATATCCTGTATTTTATCTGCAACTGTAGTCCTGCCTCATTTCAGCCTTCAGGGATTTCTCTTGACTATTTCTGGGGTTAATGAAACTCTTCATTCCTTGCCCCAGAAGACCAACTTCCTTCACTTTCAAGGTGATTTCTGTTTTGAGCTTAAGAAGTTTGCACGAGAAATTTTACAATTGTTTAGTGATACTTTTCTCAAATATGTCCTTAGGTCTAAGTTTACTTATTATATACTGTGAATTAAAACTCAAATCTCAATTTCTAATAAAGATTAGTTCTCTAAGGTGACTAACAATAAAGGTGCTTAATGATCTTCTAACACGAGTTCAATCGGTGCTTTTTTTCCTCATCATTGGCAACTCTAAAATTTAAGGCAATATGTAGAACCAGATGGAATCATGTTATATTTACTGAACTGCTGCATTTTCTCAGTTCCGTTTCACAATGGCCCTGAGGTATTCACCACATCATATATGTGAGTAAACAGGCTCAGGGAAGTTTGGGGATGCGCTTCAAAGACTCCCCATAGCTAGTTAATGGCAATGGTATTAACTTTTGAACCCAAAGCCCATGACGGCAAACTTAGCCAATTTACTTACACTATAATATAGCCATCTTCAATAGAGCAATGAACATTCCTTGTCATTATTCTTAAATGACTCAAAATTTCCTGAAATGCCAATAATATGTTGTTGCTTTCTGATTAAATATGTGAGTATTCTCCTCAGGTCTCTTCTCTTTTGATTAATATGATAATAATAAAAAAATAACAGTGACAATATTTAACACGTGTCAAGCACTGTGCTAAGTATGTTACATGTTCTACTTTACTCAATGTTACTAAACTGTCATTGAATGATTTTATTCAGTAATCAAGATTTCCTTAAACTATTTGAACCCTGAAAAATGATATTATCAGCTTACAACCTTCTGACACATGGATATAACCTTTTGACAGGTACCACAATAGATAAACTTTTACATCTGTTATCAGTTTGATGGACATACAGTTCTACATCAAGGAACAGACTTTGAAGGCTGAAAAATAACAATTCTCAATAATAAAAAAAGGTAAATTCTCCATGGCTAAAAATAAATACTCGGGGGGCTTTCCTGGTGGCACAGTGGTTGAGAATCGAGCCCTGGTCTGGGAAGATCCCACATGCCGCGGAGCAACTAGGCCTGTGAGCCACAATTACTGAGCCTGCACATCTGGAGCCTGTGCTCCGTAACAAGAGAGGCCGCAATAGTGAGAGGCCCACGCACCGCGATGAAGAGTGGCCCCCACTTGCCGCAACTAGAGAAAGCCCTCGCGCAGAAACAAAGACCCAACACAGCCATAAATAAATAAACAAAAAAATTAAAAAAAAAATTTTTTTAAATAATAAATAAATACTAAAAAATATTCAAATGTTGAAGCACTAAGCTTTCTGTTGATAATTATAGATGTTTATAAGAAATTATCTTAATGTTACAGTTAATAGAAAGGAATTCTAGAAACTCAGTGAACAAAGAGCAAATAGCAGCTGATCACAGAATTGCTAAAAACTTACAGTCTTCTTTTCAAAGAACAAGCTCTGGTCCAACATTAGTGACCCCCAGCCCTACCTAAAAGTCTTTGCAACTTCACAGACACCTTTCTTGGTTTTCTTCCCTTGTGGCTGCCTGCCTACTGGCAGACAGTGGGAAGTGTTTTCTCACCATTCTGAGCTATTCTTTGGTTTCTCCATTTCCTTTGTAACTACACCAAGCCCAAAAGACCCATTTCAAGTCTCCTTTTGGTTCCAGTCTTTAATCTAAATGGCCGATCTTAATCAAATGCAATGGGCTGTATAGGAAGTGTGATAACTAATAATTTATTTCACTTGTCAAGCATGGCTCACCTCCCATATATAACAATAACTATGTGTGGGGGGGTAACCCCTTTACTTTTAGACCACAACATAATAATGCCTTAGCCACATAATTATCATAGTACTTAAGCCAATTATATGCATGTGCAGTAACAGGAAAATAATGTTCTTCCATGACCACTAGAGAATATAATTAAGAAAATAAAATTCTGTTAGGATATTTTCTCTTACAGGTAGTGAATCAGAGGATAACCTAAAAATGACATAATAATTAATGGCATTCATTGACATATTTGTGAACCACTTAATCAAATGGCCCAAATAAATGAGAAAAGCATGGAATGAAAAACCTGAAAGTCAAACATGAAGACCCTTTCACTGAATTATTTTTGTATAGAATATCTACTTTTAGAGTTTATAAAGTAACGCAGCACTTCATCTTATAGAAATTGAGAACAAGAAATAAAGAATGTTCAAGCTGCAGCACATGTGTAGAGAACATAGCAAAATTCTGTTGGGAATTGTAAAGACCCAAACAAAACTAAAAGTCCTGTAGAGATAGGGGGTCTCTAGAATAGAAAATGTGTCTATGATCTGATGTTTGCAAGTGATGCCATTCAATTTCACCATGCACCAGAGGCCCTGATTGCCTCTGTGTGTGAAATAGTAGTGCTACTGGGATCTTCTAGCCTTTTCCCAATTACTTGCTGGCCTTATTCCCAAGCTTCCCATCCCTGAAAGTGGTCACCAAGATGCTAGGTGACTGTCTATTTGGGATGTTGTCAAGAGGATTTCTGCACTGGTTGTGAGTGGAATTTAGACATCTTTTAAGTTCCTTTAAAACTTCAGGGGCCTATAACTTTGTTATGACTTTCCTCTAAATAATGGATATTTCATTTAAAAGCACATTAAGACTGTGGCTACACAATACAGATGAGTATGTGAATTGTTTTGTCTTCATAGAAATAATAGCTGTATAGAATCTTTGGTTTATATAAACTGAAATGATCTTCAGTTTGATCTTCCATGAGACATGAGTTTAATATTCCCTAAAGAGGAGACCCATATATATGCTGTCTACAAGAGACCCACTTCAGACCTAGGGACACCTACAGACTGAAAGTGAGGGATGGAAAAAGATATTCCATGCAAATGGAAATCAAAAGAAAGTTGGAGTAGCAATACTCATATCAGATAAAATAGACTTTATAATAAAGAATATTACAAGAGACCACGAAGGACACTACATAATGATCAAGGGAATCAATCCAAGAAGATATAACAATTATAAATATATATGCACCCAACATAGGAGCACCTCAATACATAAGGCAACTGCTAACAGCTATAAAAGAGGAAATCGACAGTAACACAACAAATGTGGGGGACTTTAACACCTCACTTACACCAATGGACAGATCAGCCAAACAGAAAATTAATAAAGAAACAGAAGCTTTAAATGACACAATAGACCAGACAGATTTAATTGATATTTATAGGACATTCCATACCAAAACAGCAGATTACACTTTCTTCTCAAGTGCGCATGGAACATTCTCCATGATAGATCACATCTTGGGTCACAAATCAAGCCTCAGTAAATTTAAGAAAATTGAAATCATATCAAGCATCTTTTCTGACCACAATGCTATGAGACTAGATATCAATTACAGGGAAAAAAACGTAAAAAACACAAACAAATGGAGGCTAAACACTACGTTACTAAATAACCAAGAGCTCACTGCAGAAATCAAAGAGGAAATAAAAAAATACCTAGAGACAAATGACAATGAAGACACGACGACCCAAAACCTATGGCATGCAGCAAAAGCAGTTCTAAGAGGGAAGTTTATAGCTATACAAGCCTACCTCAAGAAACAAGAAAAATCTCAAATAAACAATCTAACCTTACACCTAAAGGAACTAGAGAAAGAAGAACAAACAAAACCCAAAGTTAGCAGAAGGAAAGAAATCATAAAGATCAGAGCAGAAATAAATGAAATAGAAACAAAGAAAACAAACGCAAAGATCAACAAAACTAAAAGCTGGTTCTTTGAGAAGATAAACAAAATTGATAAAGCATTAGCCAGACTCATCAAGAAAAAGAGGGAGAGGACTCAAATCAATAAAATTAGAAATGAAAAAGGAGAAGTTACAACGGACACCAAAGAAATACAAAGCATCCTAAGAGACTACTACAAGCAACTCTATGCCAATAAAATGGACAACCTGGAAGAAATGGACAAATTCTTAGAAAGGTATAACCTTCCAAGACTGAACCAGGAAGAAATAGAATATATGAACAGACCAATCACAAGTAATGAAATTGAAACTGTGATTAAAAATCTTCCAACAAACAAAAGTCTAAGATCAGATGGCTTCACAGGTGAATTCTATCAAACATTTAGAGAAGCGCTAACACCCATGCTTCTCAAACTCTTTCAAAAATTGCAGAGGAAGGAACACTTCCAAACTCATTCTATGAGGCCACCATCATCCTGATACCAAAACCAGACAAAGATACTACAAAAAAAAAAAAAAAATACAGACCAATATCACTGATGAATATAGATGCCAAAATCCTCAACAAAATACCAGCAAACAGAATCCAACAACACATTAAAAGGATCATACACCATGATCAAGTGGGATTTATCCCAGTGATGCAAGGATTCTTCAATATGTGCAAATCAATCAATGTGATACACTGTATTAACAAATTGAAGAATAAAAACCATAAAAAAAAAAGAAACCAACAAGGGATTAATCTCCAAAATATACAGACAGCTCATGCAGCTCAATATCAAAAAACAAAACAAAAACAAAAAACAGAAACAAAAACCAAAAAAACAAATAACCCAATCAAAAAATGGGCAGAAGATCTAAATAGACATTTCTCCAAAGAAGACATACAGATGGTCAAAAAGCACATGAAAAGATGCTCAACATCACTAATTATTAGAGAAATGCAAATCAAAACTACAGTGAGGTATCACCTCACACTAGTCAGAATGGCTATCAACAAAAAGCTACAAACAATAAATACTGGTGAAGGTGTGGAGAAAAGGGAACCCTCCTACACTGTTGGTGGGAATGTGAATTGGTACAGCCACTATGGAGAACAGTATGGAGGTTCCCTAAAAAACTAAAAATAGAACTACCATATGACCCATCAATCCCACTCCTGGGCATATACCTGGAGAAAACCATGATTTGAAAAGATACATGCACCCCAATGTTCACTGCAGCACTATTTATAATAGCCAGGACATGAAAGCAACCTAAATGTCCATCAACAGAGGAATGGGTAAAGAAGATGTGGTACATATATACTATTGAATATTACTTAGCCATAAAAAAGAACAAAATAATGTGATTTGCAGCAATATGGATGGACCTAGAGATTGTCATACTGAGTGAATAAGTCAGACACAGAAAAACAAATATCATATGATATTGTTTATATGTGGAATCTAAAAAAAGGGGTACAAATTAACTTATTTACAAAACAAAAGTAGAGTCACAGATGTAGAAAACAAACTTATGGTTACCAGGGGATAAGTGGGAAGAGGGATAAATTGGGAGAATGAGATTGACATATATACACTACTATATAAAAAATAGATCATTAATAAGAATCTGCTGTATAGCACAGGGAACTCAACTCAGTATTCTGAAATGGCTTATGTGGGAAAAGAATCTTAAAAAAAGGAGTGGATATATGTATATGTATAACTGATTCACTTTATTGTATACCTGAACCTAACACAACATTGTAAATCAAATATACTCCAATAAAAAATTTTAAAAAAAAAAGAAGGGATGAGCACAGAATAAAATGTTGGAGATCACCATTTTCTGTTTCTGATGTAGGCAATAACATTTCTTGACTTTAGATATACTCTACAATTTCACCACTAGCTTTAGTTTCTCTAAAAGAACTTTGTATATGAATCGTTTTACAAATAGAATGAGTCTTTCAAACATACACATAATGTATATTGAATATTCACAGCATATTCTTCTCCTCAGATCAATTATTAAAATTTTGGTTAAGTTCAATTTCTGGACTTACTCTCTGTAGGTCAAAATGGACTAGTTATTTACATTTGATGCCTTATCTAAGTACAAGTGAGACAAAAATTGAGAAGGAAAGGAGAAAACAAAAGCTTTACAGTGTCAAACAACAGTATTTTGGAAAATACATATTTTCACCAAAAACACTTATTTGAATCCATTTTGTATAAAGTCCTAAAGTAAAAATGGTGAGAAAAACTTATTCATGCTCTAAGCGATGTAGTTGAAGTAAAATACAGATATTAATGATAAGGGCAAATATTTATCCTGAAGCCTACCCAGAAGCATCTACACAATGGAATTATTCTATAAGATTTTTCAAAAATAACCATGTATTTTTAAAGGTGGGCGAATGTAAAAATTGAGGAATAGTTTGAAACAATGTGCAAAAATCCACTGGGTTGTAATTGAGTAGTGTGTGATATCTTGACAGCCTGAATCCAGTGGTGAACATAGAGCATTTTTACTGTAATGGAAGATAGTAATGATGTTATGGTATTCTCACTGATAATATACGGATTTTGGTTGTTCTTGATTTACTTATATATTTTGTAAGGTAATGACATTTTTAAGGAGTTGAATTTCTCTTGTGTAAATTCATCTTATGTTTATATTCCATATCTTAATACATAAAGTGGAAAGAAAAAGAAAAACAAGAGAGAGTATAGAGAAAGCCTGTTAAATCTGGTTGGCTGTTTCTGTCATTTAATCTTTTGGAGTTAAGTTGTTTAAATTTCAAAAGAAACTTAATCCAAATCAGTTTGGGTCATAGGTATACAAATTGAAAATCAGCTACTATATAAAATCCAATGTATTTTATATTGAGAAACATATTATGTA
This sequence comes from Eschrichtius robustus, assembly GCF_028021215.1. Lineage (NCBI taxonomy): Eukaryota > Metazoa > Chordata > Mammalia > Artiodactyla > Eschrichtiidae > Eschrichtius > Eschrichtius robustus. The sequence continues at coordinate 115,233,621 of NC_090829.1, read as the reverse complement.
ATATATAACACATATGTATCCAAAATATACATGGTTCATAAAATACTCTCATCTGCAGATGTATTTATAAAATAAATGAGTATGAATGAATAGGATGCAACTGACCTGCTATTGATGGAACATTCACATTGTTACTTTCTTCCCACGTTCAATATTGGCCATGCACTAATTTTGCAAGTCTTTTCATTGCAGATACATTAGAAATTCATCATATGAGGGGATACAGAGAATAAAAAACAGGTAATATTATTTGTCTTAGAAGTATCAGAAGACACAGAAAAGATGAATAGATTAGGTTGTGAAACAGAAAAGTGAAAACAGATACACTGGCAAAGTGCAGAATCTGGATCTGCTATAATACCACTATTTACTCTAATGAATTATCAACTCCTAAAGCTGGAAAGGACATGCAAGATAATTTTGTCCATCTTTTCCTCTAACATGAGAAAACCGAGATGGGGATAAGTTAGGTAATTCATTCCAAGTTCATAGTAACTCTTGATAGAATCAGGTCTATATCTCTTATTACACAAATTCTAAGGTTCTGTTTGAATTACAAGAGGGGCCTTAACAATATATATCATGGCAATGAAGTATCTTGTGCATATTAGACACATATGCATTAAAATGTATGCACTAAATATTAGTTTTATGAAAACTCTTCATAAAATGAAAGAAAAAATGTCATTCTTTACTGAAAATGGTAGCATTTTATGGATATAATTTCAGATTATTTACCAATGGGAGAAGGGGAAGGGGAAGGGGCAAGACAGGTGAAAGTGATCAATAGGTATAAATTAAAAAGTTACAAGGATGTAAATGTACAGCTCAGGGAATATAGCCAACATTTTATAATAGCTTTATATGAAGTATAAACTATAAAGATATTGGATCACTACATTGTACACCTGAAACTAATATAATATTGTAAGTACACTATATTTCAATTAATAAAGAAAAAACATCAAATCAAAATTTCTCTTTTCATTCTCCTCTTTCCACGTGTTCATAGTCTCATAACTTCATCTTTTCTTTAAACTTAAGAACTTTTTTAAAAATTCTTGTCTCTCTCTCTTTTTGCCATTTACTCAATCGGAAAAACAAGAGGTAATTCAGATTCCTAAGGTGAACATTGTTTCATTTTCATTTGTTCAAAAACATTTATACTGACACCTTTCAGAGTCTATTCGTCTTATTTAAGACTCCCCTGTGCTCGTTTCTTCATCTTTTGTAAGAAAATTTCCTGAGATTTGCTCTGTGCTGTGAAACAAAGCCGAGGCAGCTGTGTCGATGCCCCAGCAATGCCAAACAGCCGGTTCTGTTGTTCTCCTTCTCATTCCTGGGCCCTTGTTTGTTTGTTGTTTGTACTGAAATGGCCAGAAGGGACCTACAAGGAGTCCACCTACGATGCCTGAGCCCTCAACTTCGTTCTCACCGTGAGTATAAGAAAGCCAGGTGGGCTTCCCTGGTGGCGCAGTGGTTAAGAATCTGCCTGCCAATGCAGGGGACACGGGTTCGAGCCCCGGTCTGGGAAGATCCCACATGCCGCGGAGCAACTAAGCCCGTGAGCCACAACTACTGAGCCTGCGCGTCTGAAGCCTGTGCTCCGCAACGGGAGAGGCCGCGATAGTGAGAGGCCCGCGCACCGCGATGAAGAGTGGCCCCCGCTTGCCGCAACTAGAGAAAGCCCTCGCACAGAAACGAAGACCCAACACAGCCAAAAATAAATTAATTTTAAAAAAAAATTTAAACAAAAAAAATTTAAACAAAAAAAACAAAACAAAACAAACAAAAAAAAAAGAAAGCCAGGTTACGCACACCGCACAGTCAGCAGCCCACACAAGTCACATCAGCTCCTACTGCGCAACTCTGAAGAATTTTAAATATTCCTGTCGGGTCTCATTTTACACAACACTACCACAGTACAGGGAATACATTTAGACATTTCCAAGGTGAGGGAAATGGATGTAATGATGAGGAATCAGAAACAGAATCACCAGCTGCCTGGAAGAACTACCCTTACAGAGAGCAGAAATCTTAAAAAAAAAAAAATCAACTAATAACTCAGTCAGTCTTCCATGCAGATCTTTGTAAAGAAAATGAGGCTATTTTGTCAAAATAATAATCATGTTTTCTAAGGGCTGTCCTGCTAAAAATATAGCTCCTCCAGAGAAGCAGCTACATGCTCTCTTTAAATAGCTCCCTTTGGCGTGCATCGCTGCTTGTCCTTATCTTAACTGAATAAGAACTGTCTAATATCCCTCTAAATGAAAGTAATTTGGGGACTCAGTCACATCGCACATTTGACATCCCTTCCAGATGTGATTATGTAGAACTATCTCTCCCATTTACAATAGGCAAAGGGGGTTTGGAGATGTTATGTAGAAAATCACTTTTTCTGGCCCTTCTGGGTTTGAATTAGGAGGGTGGTCCATATGACATTGAACATAGGTGAGTCACATGCTGAGCTTTGAAAAGAGAAGCATTCTCCTGGGCTATGAATAGGAGCCCTGCACTCCCCTTTGAGGCTAACCGAAACCCTGTGATGAAAACCACTATATAAATGCAATAAGCCTTTGTTCACAGCACCGGCAGGTGTTGTTAAAGCCTCCTGTCCTAGCTCTGACAATGTTCCAGAAACCTGACCTGCCACAGCCCTGTTATTCCCACAATACAAAAGCCCTGAGCAGAACAGTTAATTGTGCCAGATTGTGCAATTCCATCGTGATGCTTAATAGCCAAGGACAACAGATTCTTATGGTTTGATTTTATACTGATAAATGGATGTGTTTGGGTATGTGTGTGTGCGTGTGTATGCATGCATATGTGTAGGTATATATAATATCTCCACATATACGTACACACACATGTAATCCCCGTCATAATGCTGGGCTTGGAATTCCATGTCTAAATGCAGGGACTCTTAACATGTTTTCACACGATTGCAGTACAATTTTTTTTTAAATTAATTAATTAATTATTTTATTTATGGCTGTGTTGGGTCTTCTTTTCTGTGCGAGGGCTTCCTCTAGTTGCGGCAAGCGGGGGCCACTCTTCATCGCGGTGCGCGGGCCTCTCACCGTCGTGGCCTCTCTTGTTGCGGAGCACAGGCTCCAGACGCGCAGGCTCAGTAGTTGTGGCTCACGGGCCCAGTTGCTCCGTGGCATGTGGGATCTTCCCAGACCAGGGCTCGAACCCGTGTGCCCTGCACTGGCAGGCAGATTCTCAACCACTGCACCACCAGGGAAGCCCAATTGCAGTACAATTTGATGGGAAGTTTCTGAGTTAGCCCAGACTGTGAAATACCTAACTCATCCAAGATCCAAGACTACTCGATTTTAATCTTTGTCAATATTCAGAGCTATTTTTGTACAATTGAGTTAACTATACAAACAATTGTATATTCAGCTTTTTTGCTCTCATTATTACCATCTTGAAACACAATATCAAGCTGCTCATCAAGATGGTAGAAAATACTACTGCAAAAAATTAGGTCATATTAGATAGGCACAGTCTAGGTAAAATGGAGAATGAAGACAATTAGGAAAATTTAGGGCAAGTAAAGACTTTCAAAACATATATGCAAATAAAAAATATAAAACTAGCAATTTAACTGATTACTTTATCTTCTAGAAAATTGCTTTAGCTGTCCCCCAGCCTAGGATTTTTTTTTTTCAGCATCACAGTTTTAAATATCTGTAGCAAAGAAAGTTTTGCAAAGTTTGGATCTCACTGACCAACTAGCTTATGGATTTAGAACCAGAAAGATCTGGGTTCAAATCATTATTTCACCATTTGATGCATATGTGACATCAGATAACTTACTTATCTGTTTTGTTTTGAGAATAAAGTGAGAAAATATATATTTGTGCTTATCCCAGTGCCCAGAGCGTAGTAAATGACAAATTGTGACTATGAAATTTTTTCAGGGAATTCTGCTCTGCTGTGGGTGTAGGGTATAAAGAACTCCTAAGATCTATCAATGCATTTTTACCGTTTTCATTCATATGAAATGCTTTTACACAAATGATTTTTCATCCTAAGATGAATACATTTTGTTTTTTGTCAGTAAGGAGAGTAACTTTAACTTGTTAATTTACTTTAACAGAGACACATATAGCAATGACGAACAAGATAGAAGCCTCTCTCTTGCACAAAACTCTAAGTTGGTGTCCAGAGAGTGAAAGTGGCTCTGCTCTATGAGGCCATGCAGGAGTACAGACTCCTTTGATCCTATTGTACCTAGAGTATCACCCTCATCCATACAGTGGAAGGAATTACCATCTTCCTGTCTGTGTACTAGCCTGTAGAGAGGTGAGAAGAGGAAATAGAGGCCAAGCTGCTTTTCTTAAAGTATATTACCTGGAAATTTTTCACTTCGCTCTGCTTACATCATATCCGCCAGATTACATAAGCACACCTAGCCACAAAAGCAACTGGGAAATGATGTCTATAGCCCACTACAGTATGTCCAGGCAAAACTTATAAAGTCAATTACTAAAACAATTTGGAAGACAATTATGAATTTATTTCAGAAGGTGCATGCATCAGTTATCCACTGCTGTGTAAAAACCATCCCACCACTTAGAAGCCTAAAAACGTATTTGTTTAGCTTGTGATCCTAAGAATTGAAAATTAAGACTGGGCTTTGCTGGATGGTTTTAACCGGTCTTAGTGGGGCTCACTGATGTGGCATAGGTCAGCTGCAAGGTTCAGGGGGGACCCTCCTCTTGTCTTTCAGCAGGCTAGACTTAGCCTATTTGCCTGGTGACTGTGCAAGCCCTTTTAAGATCCAGCCTCATAATTTGCAGTGTCACTTCTGCTACATTCTATTGGCCAAAGAAAGTCGCAAGGCCGGCACTGATTTAAAAGGTAGGGAAACACGTTCCATCTCTTGATGGGGAGGAGCTGAAAGTCACAATATAGGGCGGGGAAGAAATTGTTGCCACTTTTGAAATCTATCACAGAGGGTAATAAAATTGGAGTTACTATTCCTAAATTTACTATAGTATAAATATGAGAGCAACTTTATTGTGAAATATGTGATGTTAATTTGAGACAGATCAAGCTATTGAAGGGAGTAGATACAAATGTTAGGTCCCTGAGTCACACATAGTTATGAACACATGCACAAGTGTGCATGATGTTTAAATCAGATTTAGACCTTCTACAGTGTACACCCAAGCCATGTGTTTAGGGGGTAGCTGACCTCGGTTTTGATGGCTGTAACTCTCTAGTAATTTGGGGGAGAGGAGAGAAAAAATTATATCATCTCAGGACAAAATAAGTCAGGTGAATATTACAAAGCAGTGGTGGAGAATTGGTCTGGGTATCAGAAGAGCTGAGTTCTAGTTCAAGCCAGGACTCACAAGTGATTTTCATAAGTTTGTTCATGAATTTGAGTTCACGTTTCTTTGTGTAATTTTTAAAGGTTGGACCAAATTAAATCCAATATTCCTTCCTGTTTTGACTAGTTATCTATGAGTCACTAAGAATGAGGAAAAGAGACTTGTTCTTTCAAGTGACTACAAGACTATGAATACAGGAACAAAAGGGGAAATACAAACGATTAGGCTACTTAGTGCAAAATGTCAAGATATTTGGAAACATCTAGATATTTATCTAAATTATGTAGGAGCCAAAACTGAAAAATTTATCTGTTTGCAAGCCAACTACAGAAACATTTTCTTCATCAGAAGAGACTAATATTATTATTATTTTTTAAGTTATTGATTTAAGTATGGCAAATAATCCCATAATAGTTATAATTAAAATGTGAACACACATCTAGAAGAGCATGATATAAATCTTAAGTGAATTTGTAATAAAAACAAATAATGGAGTTCTACATATGATCTTCTTATGTATTCATATTTGCAGGATATATAAACATAGATAACATTTATTTTTTCCCCTCTACCGTGTGGCCCTAGGAATCAAACACTAATTTATGTTTCTTCTTCAAAACAGATACTAGAATGAAAAGTAATTTCTTAAGAAATTAAGAAGTGTTGTGTTATATAATCCACAAAGATGACAGTAACTCCACAGTGATGCTGTCATTGGAATATGGTTTCCAAACTCATATTCATATTCACATAACTAACTACAGTTTGGGCAATGGTTCAAAATTTTAAAGAACTCTGTAGACTGACCAGCCCCGTGGTTATCAAAATGTGGTCATAGGACCAGGACCTGCAGCATAAGCATTGCCAGAGAACTTGTTTGAAATGATAATCCTCCAGCCACACCTCAGACACATGGAATCAGAAACACTGAGAGGATTCTGGTATTTTAACAAGCCCTACAGGTGATGTTGATGCACACTAAGATTTCAGAACCACTGTTCCAGCCAACATTACTTAGTAAATAATCTAGGCAGGAAATTTAGAGATGTATGGATAGAAAAAACTCATTATCCTTGTATCTAATTACTACCCTTTTCTGCTTTAAATAGGTCACCAAAAGTTACCTCCATTTTCTACATGAATGATGTGTCTGTACACATTAAGTTTCTCTGGAAGAATTTGGGTGACCTTGCTTCGTAAGGAGAATGCTGGCATATGCTTTGTATGTAAAAGGAACCCGAAAAATATTTGTTGACTTCATTTATTATAATTTCACACCAGACACAAAGGGAATTCTTAAAAAATGCATTCAGAGGGTAACTTAAGTATTCCAGCAAAAAAGGGACCACACAAAGAGCTACATTGTTTCCAAAGTGAGGAGAATCACATGGTGTTATTTAGCAAGCTCTTTTTAAAAAGAAAGACGTCACAACTCACAGGGTATCATAGGTGATTTTTCCAAAGTTAGGCCAATATTTAGTGACAAAATCAGGATAGGAATTTAGGTTTCTAACTGAAAGTCCAGTATTCTCTTGTTTAAAATCCACACCTCCAGATGAATTAGAGATCTAGGGAAGTATTTTATTGTTTAACACCATCTATGACAAAATAATAACATGAAAACCCAGTAGAGAAATAAACCTTTATGTGCACAGAACAATGGCAGAGGAAGCAATTAGTTCATGCAATGTGGAAGAAATAAAAATTTAGATTCTCCACAAAAGACCTGCTCTTTTTTCTTTTTTTTACAAGAGATATCAACTTTTTCATTTTAAATCTTAAATAAGACATGACACACTAGAATGCAAACGTTTTAACTGGAAGCTTTTTTTTATTTCTTAAAAATCCTTTAAGCGTAAAGAAATCAAATTCCTTACCTAGGAAAACTCTTTTTATAACGTCAAAAAAAGATAAATCCACAAAAGAGGGAAAAAAAAAACTGTTGAAGGAGATTGTCATAGCAACCAGATAGGAACAAATTTGGCATAGAAAGCAACCTGATTATTTCTCCTTTTTAATCAAAATTACATATCGTCAAGTTTAGAAGCAAAACAATTGGGAGAACAGTAAAAGAATTTCAACGAAAAAAAAAAAAAAAAGAATTTCAACGTATATCGTGTGCACATTAACATTTAGTAACTCTCTCAGCACCTAAAGTAGGTGCAAGTATTAGTCAATCTGGGAATCACCTATTTTTCATAGGATTTCTTGCCTCATTTCTTCCCTCTACTCCATATATTTAAAAATCAGCAAACCTTGATTATTCTTTTCCAGAAATATTTTTTGAAATCATTTATTGTTTATATTCCTATGAAAACTCCAACTTCATACTGCCTCAGTATTTTTAATCTGATTGTTTTACAATATGTATTGTCCCTAGTTAGTGCCTTATGGACTATTAACACTGACATAGCTTTCAGAAATGCTCATATTTACTTGGTTTTTTGATAACAGTATGATGTTTGTAAGTCTTCTACTCTTAGTGAATTCTTTGTAACAAGGCATGGGACAGAAAATCTGTATCTTGTGCACCAAGGTCAGGGTACCCTTTTCCCTTTCCATAGTTCTACGTATCTGGAGGAGTGAGCTGATGAAACGTAAGTGCAGACGAGGATGACCCCAATCAAAGCGGCTCAGCGAATTTCCATGAGGCCAGGACATGTTAACAGTATTCCTTGGGTTGGTAGCTCATTGCTGCCCTCTTCAACTCTGGTAAATTGTGAAAGATGTAAGTTATCCTAAAGGCCCTAGGTAGATGCTTCCAAATTTTCCGAAATAGAATGTTCCTGCTGCAAAGAAAAGAACACTGATTCCTCTAACAAAAAATTAAATGGGGCACCAATGCCCAGAAATACTTGCGACTTTTCAGAAATGAATTGCCATGAAGAAAAACCTTTGACCTCTGTCTTTATTCCCATGCCCACAGCTGGTTGTTCCAGCAAAGTGAGGAGAAAAGTCTCAGTCTACCTCATGCCTAATTGAAAGCTGCTGCAACCAACGGGACATGGTTACCTGAAGGCATGAACAGGGAATGCTGGAGCCAGAACAAAAAAGAGTATTCATTATCCTCTTCCTTAGTGCACATCCACCTGTGACTTTGAATGAGCATGGAAAAGTTATCCTCTGAAAAACAAAACCTGTGGCTGCAACAGTGCCCATCAATCAGATGGCTGAATTAGTGCATCCTACTTTTGGGTGTCCTAACTGCAACTTTGAGGGCCTATGATCCTTACTGGAAAGAGTAAATAGAAAACTAAACCAAAATGAATGTTGACTGCATTAAAAAAATAAGAATACCATGTACATACATTAACATAGAGTATCTTAGGTCAACTTTTATAGAAGTAGAGTCTGAGATGGAGATTCTTACCCAATTAATTTATTGAAGAAGACTTCAACATGCCTCCTTTTTTTTTTTTTTTGATTTTTTTGTTGTTTTTTAAAATTTCTTCCCAAGAATTCAATCACATTTTCAGTAAAAATTATATTATTTTTCAGAAGCACTTTGTGTCCCTTGGTGGATTTATTTTACTAATTAATGGTAAAAAAAAGAATTACTGAAAACAAATATTGTGATAAATAATTTCCCAACTGAAATTTGTACACTTGAAAGCTGATTTCTTCAAAAATGATTTTGCTCTATTCACAAAGAAGAAAAATGCAATAATCAGCTTCACAGACCCAGACATGGACATGAGAGGATTTCTTTTTCATAGGAAATTACTGTTATGACTGATTCTTGTTAACCCCGGGAGGTGGGAGGGAATCCAATGGCAAGGCCTAATCAGAGACGGAAACATACTGTTCTATTGTCTGAAATGATTATTTTTGTGTAGTAGTTGAAAGACAAATTAAATGTGTTAGAATCAAGTGAAATATCATTTTCCCTCTTGCTTCACCAGGGTACCTCACTTCCTCACTTTAATTGAATTATCACTAGGTACCTTAGCCCCTTAACTCTCACATCCTGATAATTAAACATGTATTTCATATTTTGTTTTCATTCAGACTCACAGTGGAAGAGTGTCTGCTGGTGAGAATTAATGTGGCCTGTCCTAGAATCCCTGCCTAGTTGTATTTGCTGCCTCTACCATCCCATAGTGCCAAGGACCATGACATACACAATTTCCTGGCATGAACTCCTTTCATAGGTGGCTTTTTCTGAAGAGCTATTTCCACCATTGCCCTCTCCCTCTTGGAAGGCTCTTGTAAGCCCTTGAAGCAGGGTAGGGACACCATGAGAATATTTGCATCTAGTAGCTTCTTTTGCTGGTTGTATTTATTTGTGCTCTTATGGGTACATGCATTATAATTTGACATCTGTATGCCCTGTAAAGTAATTACCACCACCAGTCTAGTTATCATCCATCATCATACATTTGATCCCCTTCACCTATTTGCCCACTCCCTTTTGGTAACCACAAATCTAATCTCTGTATCTATGAGCTTGTTTTTGTTTTATTTTGTTTATTTATTTGTTTTATATTTTTAGATTTCATATATGAGTGAAATTATACGGATTTGTTTTCCTCTGTCTGACATTTTACTTAGCATAACAAATTCAAGATCCTTCCATGCTGTCACAAGTGGCAGGATTTCATTCATTTTTATGGCTGAGTAGCATTCCACTGTGTATATACACCACATCTTATTTACCCATTCATCCATGGATGAACACTTAGGTTGCTTGCATACCTCGGCTATAGTAAATAATGCTGCTATGAATACAGAGGTGCATATATATTATTGAAGTAGTGACTTTGTGTTCAGGATAAATACCCAGAAGTGGAATAGTTGGGTCATATGGTAGTTCTATTCTTCATCTTTTTGAGGAATCTCCACACTGTTTTCCATAGTGGCTGCACAAACTTACAATCCCACCAACAGTGTACAAGTTTTTCCTTTTCTCCACATCCTCCCGAACTTTTTCCATTTCTTGTCTTTTTGATAATATCCATTCTAACAGATGTGAGGTGGTATCTCATTGTGGTTTTGATTTACATTTCCCTAGTTTTTAGTGATATTGAACACTTTTTCATGTGCCTATTGGCCATCTGTTAGAAAAATGTCTATTCAGATCTTCTACCCAATCAAGCTGTTTATTTATTTGTTGTTGATTTGTATACGTTCTTTACACATTTTGAGGATTAACACCTTATTGGGTATATCATTTGCAAATATCGCCTCCAATTCAGTAGGTTGCTTTCTTCTTTTGATGATAGCTTCCACTGCTGTGCAGAAGATTTTAGTCTGATGTAGTCTCATTTGTTTATTTTTGGTTCTTTTGCCTTTGGAGTCAGATCTATAAAAACACTGATAAGACCTATGCTAACGAGGTTACTATTTAGGTTTCCTTTTAGGAATTTTATGGTTTTAGGTCTTATATTCAAATCTTTAATCCATTTGATTTAATTTTTGTGTAAGGCATAAGATAGTGGTCTAGTTTCATTTTTTGCATGTGGCTGTCCAGTTTTTTATTGAGGGGATTATCATTTCTCCATTGCATGCTCTTTACTACTTTATTGTAAATTAATTATCTATGTATGTGTGGGGCATTATCTGGGCTCTCAATTCTGTTCCATTGTCTGCGTGTCTGTTTTTGTGTCAGTATCATACTGTTTTGATTACTATAGCTTTGTAGTACAGTTTGAAATCAGGAAGCATGATACCTCCAGCTTTGTTCTTCTTTCTCAAAAGTGTTTTGATTATTTGGGATCTTTGGTGATTGCATACAAATTTTAGAATTATTCATTCTAATTCTGTGAAATATGATATTAGAATTTTGATAGGGATTGTACTGAATCTGTACATTTCTTTGGGTGATACAGACATTTTAACAATATTAATTCTTTTAACACATGAACTTGGAATATCTTTCCATTTACTTGTGTCTTCATCAATTTCTTTCATCAATGTTTTATTGTTTTCAGTGTACAGTCTTTCACCACTTTGGGTAGATTTACTCCTACATATTTAATTTTTTTTGATGCAATTGTAAAGGGGATTGTTTTCTTAATTTCTATTTCCAGTACTTTGTTATTAGTGTATAAAAATGCCACAGATTTCTGTATATTGATTTTGTTTCCTGCAACTTTACTGAATTCATTTATTAGTTCTAATAGATTTTCGGTGGAGTCTTTAGTGTTTTCTATATATAGTATCATGTTATCTGCAAATAGTGACAGTTTTACTTATTCCTTTCCAATTTGGATGACTTTTCTTTTTCTTGCCTAATTACCGTGGCTAGGACTTCCAATGCTATGTTTAATAAAAATGATGACAGTGGGCATCCTTGTCTTATTCCTGATCTTAGAAGAAATGCTTTCAGTTTTTCACTATTGAGTATAATGCTAGCTGTGGGTTTGTCACACATAGCCTTTAATATGTTGAGGTATTTCACCTCTATACCCACTTTGTTAAGAGTTTTTATCATAAATGGATGTTAAATTTTTTCAGATGCTTTTTTCTGCACTTATTGAGATGATCTTATGATTTTTATCCTTCATTTTGTTAATGTAATGCATCGCATTGATTTGCAGATGTTGAACCATCCTTGCATTTCCAAAATAAATCCCACTTGATCATGCTGTGTGATCCTTTTAACGTATTTTTGGCTTTGGTTTGCTAATATTTTGTTGAGCATTTTTGCATCTATGTTCATCAAAGATATTGGCCTGCATTTTTTTCTTTTTTTGTGGTGTCCTTGTCTGGTTTCAGTGTCAGGGTAATGCTGGCTTCACAGAATGTGTTTGGAAGGTTTCCTTCTTCTTCAATATTTTGGAAGTGTTTAAGAAAATTGTTATTAAATCTTCTTTAAATGTTTTGTAGTGCTTGCCAGTGAAGCTGTCTGGTCCTGGGCTTTTTAAATAAATTTTTAAATATTTAGTAAAATTAATTTAAAATTATGTTTTAAATGTCTAAAATTATTAATTTATCTAAAAATCTCTAGGTAACCACTTTAAAAAGAGTAAAAGACTATATAACTAACATGCACCCTAAGAGAGGACTTAGGTTGAAGTCTCTAGAAACAGAACATGAGATGAGTATTTTTTGCAACTGATTTATTAAAGAATTAATTCAAGGAAACCTGTGAGGAAATAAGGGAAGCAGTACAGAGCCAGGGAGAAAATAAAGCAAAGATTAATTTGGGGAGTACTCTAGCCTCAACTTGATTCCACTTGGTATTCCTAAGCAGGTTTTTGTACCCTGCCATTTCAGTCATTGGTTGCCACTGCCTTGAGAGCATTATGTCCCAGGCACTTCCAGCCATGAAATCTCCCATTGGCAGAAATAAATTATTCTTAGAAGTGTGCAGCTCTAAGCCATTAGAAATCTACACTCCATGCAGGTGGGGGTTTGATACACTAGAAAGAGATAACTGGGTAGAGCACCACAGCATCTAATACAGGAGGAAAAAATGAAATAATAGAACACTTAATTAATCAATAAAAGTACAGAAAATATAAGGTAAAAAGATTACAGATAATGTGGGACAAATAAAAAACAAAAAATAACATTTAAACCCAAATATTCAGTAATTACATTAAATATAAAAATATTATTTTTCCAGTTAAAACACAAAGAAGAACAGACTGGGTTAAAAATATGAGCTGCTTGCAAGAGACACATTGTAAATAAAATGGTGAAGAAGAATTAAAAGTAAAAAGATAAACAGGTACTAAAATATTAAGCAAAGAAAGATGGTGTAGCTGTGCTAATATCAGAAAAAGCAGACTTTAGGGTAATAAGAATAAACAAGAGATAAAAATGGTTATATTGCAATAATAAATGAGTTAAAAAACCAAAAAGATATAAAAAGTGAATAGCATAACCTTGAAATATATAAACTAAAAGTTAGCAGAACGAAAAAGAGGAATAGACAAATCCATAATGCTCCTATAATCATAGTGGGAAATTTTAACATGCATCATTCAATAACCGTTAGAACACACAGACAAAAATATCAATGAGGACAAAGATCTGACAATCAAAATATAGAATAACACACCCAATTCATAAAAGAATTCAACTTCTTTTCATATTCACAGACAACATTTATCAAAATTGACCATATTTTGGGTCAATAAAGCAAAGATAACTAGAAAATCCCCAAATTTGCATCATGAAATAATATACTTCTAAATAATCTTGACTCAAAGAAGAAACCAAAATACAAGATAGAAACCATTTTAAAGTGGATGATAATAAAAATTAGACATACCAAACACTTATGGAATATAGCTAAAATTATGATTAAAAGAAAATTTGTAGCCTTAAATGCTTAGAGGAAGAGAAAGAATGAAAAGTCAAATGTTTTAAGTTCCTATCCCAAGAAGTTAGGAAAAGAATAGTAAATTAAACCCAAAGGAAGGCAAAAAGGAAATAATAAAAAATGTAACAGCAGAAATTAAATATAAAAGTGTACAATATAAAATATAATAAATACAATGTTTAGTTATTTGAAAAACATAAATTATATTTAATAGCAAGATTGATCAAGGGAATAAACAGAGAGAGAGAGAGGAGAGAATAAACTATCAACATCAGAAATAAAAAAAGAAATTACACTAAAGAAATTACACTAAATGTGAAAAGAAATAAAAAATCTGCACCCTACAAAATCTATTTTAAAATAAGTTAAAAATCTTCCCACAAAGAGATCTTCAAATCTAGATGGATTTACTTGTAAATTCTACCAAATATTTAATGAAGAAATAACACAAGTGTTATGTAACTCTTCTGTACTCTTTTATAAAGCCAGGACAACCTTTATCCCAAAACCTGAGAATAAGATCACAAAAAGTAAAGTTAAAGGGCAATTTTTATCATAAATACAGATGCAAAAATTCTAGTCAAAAATTGACGTACCATATGAATAGTGTGTGTGTGTATACACTGAAGCCAAACTGAATTTATTCAAAGTATGTAAGGTTAGTTTTACCCATTTAATTCACTACAGTAAAAGAATAAAGGAGACAAAAATCTTATCTCAAAACATGCAGAGAAAAAAAAATAAAAAATTAAAAAAATTAAAAATAATAAAAAAAAAACATGCAGAGAAAGTAGTAAATAAAATTCAACATCCATTCATGATTTAAAAATGACAACAACTCTTGTAAATTGTTATGAATCTGTTAAGAGGTACCACAAAGACCACAGCAAACATGTTCTTAATGATAAAATATTTCAAACTCACTCTTGGATATTGAGAACATGATAAGAATGTATTTACATTGTACAGCAAATGTACATAGATTGTATAATAACTCAAAACAAACAAACAAATGAAACACATAAGAACTGCAAAGACAAAAAGCTGTTCGTATTTGCAAGTAATATGACTAAGGACATAGACCAGCCAAAAGAAGTCAAACAGTAAGAATTCATAAGTAAATTTATCAATGTTCCTAGTTTCAAAGTGATTGAACTCAGCTATATTTCTCTAAAGCAGCAACAAGCAATTAGCAAAGAAAATTATAAAATTTATATAATTTTAATGGCACCAGTATTCACCAAATGTTCAGAAATAAATCTAACAAAGATGTGCAAGACTTCTACCAAGAAAACATCAAATATTGCTGACAGAAATTAAAGAGGACTCAATTAAATTGTATTAAAGATGAACTAGGGGCTTCCCTGGCGGCGCAGTGGTTGAGAATCTGCCTGCCAATGCAGGGGACACGGGTTCGAGCCCTGGTCTGGGAAAATCCCACATGCCGCAGAGCAACTGGGCCCATGAGCCACAATTGCTGAGTCTGTGCGTCTGGAGCCTGTGCTCCGCAACAAGAGAGGCCGCGATGGTGAGAGGCCCGCGCACCGCGATGAAGAGTGGCCCCCGCTTGCCGCAACTAGAGAAAGCCCTCGCACAGAAACGAAGACCCTACACAGCCATAAATAAAAAAAAAAAAAAAAAAGATGAACTAATAAAACAGTTAAGTTATATGATGTTTATTGTTTGGAAAAATGAGTATTGAAAAGATGTCAATTTCCCTCAAATTGACCTAAAGATTCAGTGCAAAATTCCAGCAAGGTTTTTAAAATAATAAAATTAAAAGACTAACAACCAGGTTATAAGCTATTTATATCTTGACTATATCTTGATTTACCTCTTGATTAGGTATCATCATATTGCTCTTACTACCTTTATGTATCCTATTGTTATTGTTTTTTTGTTTTTTAAAATATTTATTTATTTATTTTTGGCTGCATTGGGTCTTCACTACTGCGCACGGGCTTTCTCTAGTTGCGGCGAGCGGGGGCTACTCTTCATTGCGGTGGCTGCTTTTGTTGTGGAGCACGGGCTCTAGGCTCGCAGGCTTCAGTAGTTGTGGCATGCGAGCTCAGTATTTACATACATCATAGTAATTACCAAAAACTTCAAGATATTTAAATATTCATAATTTTTAAAAGCAAAATTAAAATTACATTTAATGTATCAA
The DNA here is from genome assembly GCF_028021215.1 of Eschrichtius robustus. Taxonomy (NCBI): domain Eukaryota; kingdom Metazoa; phylum Chordata; class Mammalia; order Artiodactyla; family Eschrichtiidae; genus Eschrichtius; species Eschrichtius robustus. The sequence goes on along the minus strand of NC_090829.1, from coordinate 115,217,834 downwards.
ATTCTCTTAAATAGTTTAGCCATCTTAAAGAATAGATAAAAATGTGTAAAATATCACACAGATTACAGACTCATTACTAAACACTTTCACATAAACACTGCATTTAAACATGCAGAATATAAATGTGGTTCTTTATCATTATATTCATACTTTTACCTTCTTGAGGTTGTTCTAGGATTATTATTGACACTGTTCCAGCACTGCAGCAATATTATATTTATACCTTCCTAGGATTGCTACTACAATCTTGAGAAGCAAAGAAATAAAATATCAGAACATCCAATATTCTGATTTTTATTACCAGTCAAATGATTTATTTCCAAGTTTTTATTCTGGAAAATTTCAAACTTAAAAGATAAATGAAACATTAGGGTTAATGAACCCTTCATCTAGATTTGCCAATTTTTAACTTTTTGCTGCTTTTCTTTTTCTGTCTCTCTTTGTATGTGTGTACACAAGCCGTGCTGAAAAGAAAATTGCAGACATCATTAAACTTCGCTCTTAAATACATCAGTGTGCATGTCCTAAGATAGATTTCCTCACATAACCATAAAGTCATTATCATACCTAAGAAAATAAAAATAGATGCAACAAAATTACCTAATATGGGTCCATATTTAAATTTTACAACTGACCCCCAAATGCCCTATATATCTGTATTGCTTGTTTTTGTTTCTTATTTTTCTTTAATCTAGTATCTAATAAGGTTCACACAATGCATTTAGTTTTTCTTTTTTAGTCTATTTTAATCTAGAAAATTTTCCTTTCATTTTTTGCTTACCTGAAAAGTGTCTCTAGTAAAAATTACTATCACTCTAAGTTTTCCTATTGGCTTGAATATTCCAACACTGTCATGACTAACAACGAGATTTCTTAAGAAGTATTTTGTGAGTAGTTGGTTGATTTTATTTGGACGTTGACGTGGCAGAGGCAATGTTGCTTCAAACAGCTTCAAACCTTTAGTGACTAGAATGACGACAATATCAATCAAGGAATAATTCAGGAGTCTTGCTCGGTAAATTTAATTTTGGATTCTAGTGAGACATGCATATGGAGATATCTAATAGACAGTAGCTAATCTAGTGTTCAGTTGAAAGATTAGAACTAGATATATAAATCTGTGGTCACAGGATTTACTTGTTTTCATTACTTAAAAAAATTATATATAACAGCTTTACTAAGATATAATTCAAAAACTATTTGAAGTAAACAATTCAATGGTCTTCAACATATTCAGAGTTGTGTAACCATCTCTACAGTCAATTTTAGAACATTTCCATTACCTGAAAAAAGAAACCCTGTACCCAGTAGTAGTCACTTCCCATTTGTGTCCAACCCACAGCCATGGGCTACCACTAATCTCCATTTGCAAGGGTGTCTCCCTCTCTGTACCCAGAAGAGGAGGATGACCAAATCTCTAGAAATTCTTATCAGTGGAGAAGGCAAAGACTTAAATCTGTCTCAAAATCACCCTTGTTTACTGTGTTTTTCCTGGTACCTCTCATAACTGACTCCCTGCCCTCAACGTCCTCTTTTGTTTTTAACTAAGGATGGTGTTTAAGGTGAGGGCTTTGGCCATTTGACGTTACTTAGTTTTTTTGGAAGTCTCCCATGTATACCTGTTATTAAACTTTGTTTTGGTTTTCCTCCTGTAAAACTGTTTCATGTCTATTTAATTCATAGACCAGCCAGAGGAACTTAGAAGGGTAGAGGAAAATTTCTTCCTTCCTGACATTTTCTAAGAAATTGGTCAAATTTAAGCATAGACCAGGCTCAAAGCAAATGAAGCCAACTTACTGCAGTACACTTCCAAGAAAGGGTATTCATGACCGTTTTATCTACTTCATCTAAATGGAAAATAGGAGGCATAGAAAGGACACCACTCTATCCAACCCACCTGCTCATTCTGTGTAGTCTTTTGGACTGAGGCAGCCCTAAGCTGAAGGAGAGAAAATCTGATTTTAAATCAAGTCCAGAATTTTTATTGATTGTAAACGGAAATTGTAACTTTAGAGTTTAGACTGTTTGCAGTTTAAAGTGAGAGCAGAATCTGGGTGGGCCATTTCTTTTAAGAGTGAGAAGAGAAGCCAAATGTCCTGCCAGAATTTTCATCTTGGGCCAGGAGAAGGTCACCCTCGCCAAATCAAGGTTAAAAGGATGCTGAGAGCAAACATAAAACTGCATTTTTATTATTACACTAACTGCACTTGTCCAATGGTACGCAAAAAAATATTATATCACCTTTACCATAATGTTGAGGAAAATTATGTGATGGCATGGAAAGTTTTTCAAGGTATATTTTTATAGAAAAGCAAGTTGAAGGATACTAGAATTTGCCACTCCAAAATACACCTCTTTGGCATATGGATTATTTTGAGCTAAAGGCAATTCAGAACAAGTAGACATAAGAAAAGCTCTTTACCTCCCCCTAACTGCTTAAAAATATAAAATTTCTCCTTTTGTAAAGAAAGGTTACATTTGTAAAAGATATTTCCATTTGTAAACATGTCCCCTTATCAGGAAAAGAGCTGCTTCCTGAGAGAATTGTCTCCTCACCTGAGGGACTCTTAACTGCCTAACAAGACATACCTTATTTGCCATATATTTCTTCCTCTCACCTTTCCATAACTTGCTTTCTCCACCCAGAGGCCCCAAACCCCTTTTCCTTTGTTTAGCCTAAGATGGTATATAAGCCTCAATCATTTGGCCACCTCTTTGAGTCTTGATTCTTTGTGAAACTCTTGTGGGTTTTTATATATAATTTAAAATGTTTTTTCTCTTGTTAATCTCCTTTTATCAGTTTGATTTGCAGGTCCCAGCTTTTGAACCTAGACGAGTAGAGGGAAAATGATTTTTCCTCTTCTACAAAGTTAAAATAATATGGCTTTTTGTTAAATAGAATATTTATAATAGATAAAACTGATTTATTCATTATGTTTACATGTATATTCTAAATTGTCTGCACTGAACTTATGTATAATTGTAAGGAAAATATAATTTTTAAAGTATATGCACTTAGAAAATTGATCCATTGTTTACCAACTGTTTTGAGCCATCTCCCCATTATTATAATTTTTTTAATAATATTTATGTTATTTCTTAAAATAATCCTATATAATATAAAGGATTACATTTTTAAGATGCTTTGTAGTTTAGAGCAAATAAATTTCACATAAAGTATCTCATTTCAGCTTTATAACAATTCCTTAATGTACGCAGGTTAAGTGTCATGGCCATTTACATCTGGGTTCAGAGAAGGTAAATGAATCTACTGATGAGTGAGAATAGGTTATTAACAAAAACCTTTCAAATGTAAATTAACATACTTTTTAGTTGAGTACATTTCCTCTACTTTGGAATTGTTATGTTCAAAGGAAACCTTGCATTTAAAAATATTTTCACATCCATTTACACCATCAATTTTATATCAAACAAATTCAAAGTATGTGAGCATCAAAATTATATAGTTTAGTTCAAACAAATTGTCAGAAATGTTAAAATTTTAATAAATGTTCTTGAGATTTATATGGACCGTAAACTAAATATAAAAATATATAAAAATGAATATTATATCTATATAATATTTAATATATAAATTGAATGCCCACTACATAGAAATGCCCAGAATGGGAAGTGGTTTTCTCCAATGTTCTTTTTTTTTTAAAAAAGAAGCATTAATTCAGAATTTTATTTTTCATATGTTATAATTTTTTTATTGAAGTATAGTTGATTTATCATATATTAGTTTCAGTTGTACACATAGTGATTCAATATTTTTTCAGATTATACTCTATTCAAAGTTATTACAAAATAATGGCTATATTTCCCTCTGCTGTACAATATATCCTTGTTGCTTATCTATCTTATACATCGTAGTTTGTATCTCTTAATACTATATTTCTATCTTGTCCCTCCCCCTTCCCCTCTGCTCACTGGTAACCACTAGTGCATTCTCTCTGTATCTGTGAGTCTGTTTCTGTTTTAGTACATACATTTTTTTGTTTCATTTTTTAGATTCCACATATAAGTGATAACATAGAGTATTTGTCTTTTTCTCTGACTTGTTTCACTAAGTATAATACTCTCTAGGTCCATCCACGTCTTTGCAAATGGCAGAATTTCATTCTTTTTCATGGCTGAGTAATATACATATGCCACATCTTCTTTATCCATTCATCTGTTGATGGATACTTAGGCTGCTTCCATATCTTGGCTATTGTAAATAATGCTGCTATGAACATTGGGATGTGTGTATCTTTTTGAATTAGTGTTTTCATTTTCTTCATGTATATACCCAGGAATGGAATTGTCGGGTCATATGGTAGTTATATTTTTAGTTTTTTGAGAAATCTCCCTACTGTTTTCCACAGTGGCTGCACCAATTTACATTCCCACCAACAGTGTATGAGAGTTCCTTTTTCTCTGCACCTTTGCCAATATTTGTTAATTGTGGTCTTTTTGATGATAGCCACTCTGACAGGTGTGAGGTGATATCTTGTTGTGGTTTTGATTTGCATTTCTCTGATGGTTAGCAATGTTGAGCATCTTTTCAAGTGCCTGTTGGCCATCTGCCTTATCTTCTTTGGAAAAATGTCTATTCAGGTCTTCTGTCCATTTTTTATCAAATTGTTTGTTTTTTGATATTGAGTTGTATGAACTGTTTATATATTTTGGATATTAACCCTTTATTGGTCATATCATTTGCAAATATTTTTTCCTATTCATCAGGTTGTCTTTTGGTTTTGTCCATAGTTTCCTTTTCTGTGCAAAAGCTTTTGAGTTTAATTAGGTCCCATTTGTTTATTTTTGATTTTATTTCTTGTGACTTAGTAGACAGATCCAAAAAAAATATTGCCACGATATACGTCAAAGAGTGATCTTCCTATCTTCTCATCTAGGAGTTTTATGGTTTCGGTCTTACATTTAGGTCTTTAATCCATTTTGAGTTTATTTTTGTATATGGTGTGAGGAAATGTCCTAATGTCATGTAGCTGTCCAGTTTTCCCAGCATCACTCATTAAAGAGAATGTCTTTTCTCCATTGTATATTCTTGCCTCCTTTGTCATGGATTAATTGACCATAAGTCAATTCTGTTCCATTGATCTATGTGTCTGTTTTTGTGCCAGTACCATACTGTAGATTTGTAGTATAGTTTGAAGACAGGGCGTGTGATACCTCCAGCCTTGTTCTTTTTTCTTAAGATTGTTTTGGTCTAGTATTCTCTTATTGGGAGTTACAGTGTACCCTCATCAAGCATGATAGCATAATAAATGCTTTATATTTTGAGGTACCCACTGTTAACAAATGTGTGTGTGTATGTGTGTGTGTGTGTGTATATATATATATATATATATATATATATATATATATATATATATATATATATATATATATATATATATATATACACACACATACACACCCTTATTCCAGGCTGTACAAATGCAAAAGGAAGTTTCAAGGCTCTTGAAAGGGGTCAGGACATGCCATCCTAAAATATACCACTTTAATATAAGAATTATTTTGAACTGAAGGCATTTGAATTCCTGGAATCCTTTATCCGTCTAAAAGCAGAGCTTCCCCCAAAAAACTCCATTGTCATAAATCTCACTCCCAGGAGAAACTTTAATCTTCTTTTAACAGAAGAACCACACCCAGACATTGTCATAGAAGATAATATTTCCCATATATTCTACTAAGGGTCTATTTACCTTTTTAAAAAATCACTTGCTTTTTCATAATGCACTTTTGCCCTCTCCCTTTTCCCTACTAAGTTGGATATGCAGACTACAAATTCGAAGCATCCAGTAGAGCTACTCATCATTGGATACTCCTGTGTGTACATAAGGTTATAAACTTCTGTTTGTTTTTCTCTTGTTAATTGTCTTTTTTTAGGCTAATTTACAAGGCCTTCGCCAAAGAATCTAAGATGGGTAGGGGCTTTTTGCCTCTCTTACATTCTTTACAATAATTTTCAAAGATACAACGTCATTCCCCTGAAATTTGTCCTTAGAATGTACACACTTCACAGCATCACTTTGAGGGTCTTATTTTCCTAATCTGTAAAATGATGATAAAAACACATTCTCCAGATAATTACAGGAGTCCTTCAAGGAGCAATGTGTGCAAATGATTTTGTTCTTTATCTGTAAAAATATGTTTTTGCCTTATTATTATTGTTGTTGCTATTATCATTTCTCTATAATTTCCATATACTTTTCTATAAGAAAAATATTGTGGTAGTTAAAAACCAAGTTTCTTTAATCAGACTACTCAGGGTGAAATCCTGGCTCCATCCTTTCCTGATGGTATTGACTTGGGCAAGTTATTTTACTTCTCTCAATCTCTTTTTTTCTTTTTCTTTTGTCTGTGCTGCACAGCTTGTGGGATCACAGTGCCCTGACCAAGAACCGAACCCAGGCCCCGTGCAGTGAAAGTGTGGAGTCCTAACCACTGGACCATACCAGGGAATTCCCTCTCTCAATATCTTTTTCTTCATCCATCAAGCAAGGATAATAGTACAACTTTTTTCAAAGAGGTATGGTAAAATTAAGTGAACTAGTACAGGAAGAGCATTCAACAAATGTTGAGCAGTTATGAAACATTAGTATTCACAGAAGCTGCTAGCAATACAGGCATGACTCTATTCCAGGCCCATTAAGCTTGGGTGGAGTCACAAACATGGAAAGGGCAAGTAGCCAAGATCATGTGTAACTAGTGAACTTCTGATCAAAGAAGAGAATCAAACTTGTTTTAGAAAATTACTGAAAAATTTGGAAAAGAAAGAGAGATAAAGAAGTGGGAACACTCATCCCACAGAGCTATTTATCGAGGACACCATTCTGGGGGTGCAGAATGCTTTGGGAGCCAGGGAGCCAGTGAGCCAGTTGGATTAAAGTGAAAGTTCTTTTCTGGTCTAAGAAAATAAGTCATCTGAATAGAGTCTCAGTGTGGTTTTCACAGGGGTGAGCAAAGTTGATTTGGGTTGTATTAACAAAAAGAAAATAACATTTACAACCACAAAAGAGAGTGCAAAAATCCAAAACTGGTATGATGAAATCAAGAATTGTGTAAATGGTTCATAATTCAGTTACATTCATATCACTCAACCCAGCAGGATCTATGACTGAGATAAAATTTATTTCTTTCTTCTTTCTTTCCTCCCTCCCTCCCTCCTTCCTTCCTTTCTTCTTTCTTTCTTTCCTTCCTCCCTCCCTCCCTTCCTTCTCTTCTTTTTAATTAACTGCTGTTTTTCCCTTTGGATTCATCAATCTTTTAACCTCAAGAGAATATCTGTGATCGATTATGCTACTACTAAACACTTTTTGTTTAAGTTCTGATGGGAAATTTCTACTAACTAATAATTTGATGTGAGGTTCAGTTTATTTTATTCTTACTGCATAGTTTTATTTAGTCAAATCTTAGTAGACTCAGGGGTAAAACAAGTTTTTAAAGCAAAGGAAAAAGCGTTTTTTGTGCTTTGCTCTTTTTAACAGGGTCCACACTTTTAAATTACTTTCCTGTAAATTTGCTTTTATTTCTCCTTATAGGAACTGACTGCTGTCTAATAGAATTATGCAGTATTTATACAAAGTAAAGTAAAAACTGGATTCAGTGTATTACACTATATTATAGTCCTAATTGTAGGACTGTAATATGACAGGTTAAAGCTGTTTTTTAAAAAAAATCTTTGCTTTAGTATGGTACTGGCATAAAGACAGAAAAGAATAGAGAGCTCAGAAATAAAAACACACCTATATGGTTGACTGAATGTTTGACAGGGGTGCCAGGAATACACCATGGGGAAAGGCTAGTCTCTTCAACAAATGGTGTTGGGAAAACTGGATATTTACATGCAAAAGAATGAAACTGGACCATTATCTTACACCATAGATGAAGATCAACTCAAAATGGATTCAAGATTTAAAGGAAAGATCTGAAACTGTAAAACTCTTAGAAGAAACAGAAGAAAAGCTTCCTGACATTGACTTTGGCAATGATTTCTTGGATATGACACCAAAAGCAGAGGAGACAAAAGCAAAAATAGACAAGTGGCACTATATCAAACTAAAAAGCTTCTGCACAGCAAACGTTAAAAATCATCAGAATGAAAAGGCAACTTATGGATTGGGAGAAAATATTTGCAAACCACATATCTAATAAGGGATTAATATCCAGAATATGTAAAGAACTCATACAACTCAATAGAAAAAAAAATTTTTTTAATAAAAAATAACCTCATTACAAAATAGGCAAAGGTCTTGAATAGATATTTCTCCAAAAGACATACAAATGACAAACAGGTATTAACAGATGCTGAAGGGGAGCAGAGTATGCTATTCCCAAATATACTACTTTGACATGTAGATTATTTTAAGCTGAATGCAGTCAAGACCCAGCAAACTCAGAAAATATTTTACCTCTCCCTTACCTACCCAAAAGAATTTAGATAGCGGATCTGTACCAGAAAAATAATTGCCACCAGAGATAACTTTTTAATTGAAGACCTGCCTGCATGCAAGGGAAACTTCTAATTATAAACATCTGTTCTTCTTATCATCCTGTGAATTGTTCTCCTCTTCTTTGAATCCCCAGGTCCATATCCCCTTCCTTAGCTTAGGATGGCTTATAAGCCTCAATTGTCCAATTTGTCCTTGAATCTCATAACTTTGAGACTTGTATATATAAACTTAAATTTGTTTTACTCCAGATTAACAAATTTGTTAATCTGTCTATGTCAATTTAATTAGACCAAACAAAGAACCTAGAAGGAAAGAAGGAAAAAATTCTCTCCCCTACAGTGCTCAACATCACTAATCCTCAGAGAAATTCAAATCCAAAATCACAATACTTTTATTACCTCACACTTGGTAAATGACTGTTTTCAAGAGAAAAAGATAATAAATGTTGATGAGGATGTGGAGAAATTGGAATCCTTGTACACTGTTGGTTTAGTAACTATGGAAAACAGTATGGAGATTCTTCAAAAAGTTAAAAATAGAACAACTCTATCATCCAGCAATCCTACTTCCAGATATATATCCAAAAAAATTAACATCAGGATCTCAAAGAGATAGCTGCACTCCTATATTTAGTGCAGCATTATTCACATTAACCAAGATATAGAAACAACCTAAATGTCCACTGACAGATGAATGAATAAAGACAATGTGGTATATGCATACAATGGAATATTATTAAGCCTTAAAAATAAATGAATTCAGCAAGGTAGCAGGATACAAGATTAACACACAGAAATCAGTTGCATCTCTTTACACTAACAATGAAATACCAGAAAGGGAATGTAAAAAAAAAAGTACATTTTAAAATCACACCCGGGACTTCCCTGGTGGTGCAGTGGTTAAGAATCCACCTGCCAATGCAGGGGACATGGGTTCGAGCCCTGGCCCAGGAAGATCCCACGTGCCGTGGAGCAACAAAGCCCATGCACCACAACTACTGAGCCTGCGCTCTAGAGCCCACGAGCCACAACTACTGAAGCCCACATGCCTAGAGGCCGTGCTCCACAACAAGAGAAGCTACTGCAATGAGAAGCACACACACCACAACGAAGAGCAACCCCCGTTCGTGGCAACTAGACAAAGCCCACACCAGCAACGAAGACCCAATGCAGCCAAAATAAAAAAATTAATTAATAAATCAAAGGCCATTTAAAAATAAAATAAAATAAAATCACACCCCCAAAAATAAAATACTTATGAATAAACCTGGAAGGAGATGAAAGATTTATACACTGAGAATTATAAAACATTAATAAAGGAAATTGAAGATGATTCAGAGGAATGGAATGATATCCTATGCCCTAGGATTGGAAGAAGTAATAATGGCTCTACTACCCAAAGCAATCTACAGATTTAATGTGATCCCTATCAAATTACCCATGACACTTTTCACAGAACTAGAACAAATAATTCTAAAATTTATATGGAACCATAAAAGACCAAGAAGTGCCAAAACAATCTGGAAGGAAAAGAACAAAGCAAGGGGACTTCCCTGGTGGTCCAGTGGTTAAGACTCCATGCTTTCACTTCAGGGGGCACGAGTTGGATCCCTCGTCAGGGAACTACGATCTCACATGCCATGTGGTGCAGCCAAAAAAAAAAAAAAAAACAGGAGGCATAACCCTCCCAGACTTCAGACAATACTATAAAGCTACAGTAATCAAATGGTGTGGTATTGGCACAAAAACAGACATATGGATCAATGGAACAGAATAGAGAGCCCAGAAATAAACACACACACCTACAGGCAATTAATCTTCAACAAAGGAGGCAAGAATATACAATGGGAAAAAGTCAGTCTCTTTAGCAAGCAGTGTTGGGAAAGCTGGACAGCCATATGTAAATCAATGAAGTCAGAACACACCCTCACACCATACACAAAAATAAACTCAAAATGGCTCAAAGACTTAAACATAAGACATGACAACATAAAAATCCTACAAGAGATCACAGGCAAAACATTCTTTGACATAAATCGTACCAATGTTTTCTTAGGTCAGTCTTCCAAGGCAATAGAATAAAAACAAAAATAAACAAGTGGGACCTAATCAAACTTACAAGCTTTTGCACAGCAAAGGAAACGATAAACAAAACAAAAAGACATCCTACAGAATGGGAGAAAATATTTGCAAATGATGTGACTAACAAGGTTTTTAATTTCCAAAATATACAAACAACTTATACAACACAATAACAACAACAACAACAAAATTTTAAAATGGACAGAGGACCTACATGGACATTTCTCCAAAGAAGAAATACAGATGGCCAGTAGGCATGTGAAAAGTTGCTCAACATAGTTAATAATTAGGGAAATGCAACTCAAAACTACCTCACACCAGTCAGAATGACCATCATTAAAAAGTCTCTACAAATAACAAATTCTGAAGAGAGTGTGGAGAAAAGGGAACCCTCCTACACTGTTGGTGTGAATGTAAGTTGCTGCAGCCACTATGGAAAACAGTATGGAGGTTCCTCAGAAAATTAAAACTAGAATACCATATAATCCAAAAATCTCACTCCTGTGCATATATCCAGACAAAAGTATAATTCAAAATGACACATACACCCCTATATTCTTAGCAGCACTATTTACAATAGCCAAAACATGGACACAACCTAAATGTCATCAACAGATGAATGGATAAAGAAGTGGTGCATATATACAATGGAGTACTACTTAGCCATTAAAAAGCCTGAAATAATGCCATTTGAAGCAACATGAATGCAACTAGAGATTATCATACTAACTAAAAAGAGAGAGACAGTTGAGGGCGGGATAGAGTGAGAGGCTGGGGTTAGCAGATGTAAGCTATTATATACCAAATGGATGAACAGTAAGGTCCCACTGTATAGCACAGCTAACTATATTCAATATCCTATGATAAACAATAATGGAAAAGATATAAAAAAAAGAATGTGTATATATATGTATAACTGAATCGCTTGCTGTACAGCAGAAATTAGCACAACATTGTAAACCAACTATATTTCAATTTAAAAAAATAAATAAATAAAGGAAATTCTTCCATATGTGACAGCATGGATGAATCTGGAAGACATTATGCTAAGTGAAATAAGCCAGTCCCAGAAGGACAAATATTGCATGATTCCACTTATATGAGGTATCTAAAATAGTCAAATTCATAAAAACAGAGAGTAGAATGATGGTTGCCAGGGCTGGGGAGAGGAGAAATGGGTAGCTGTTTAATGGGTAAAAAGTTACAACTATGCAAGATAAGTGAATTCTAAAGATCTGTTGTATAGTATAGTGCCTGTAGTTAACAATTTATTATTGTATAGTTAAAAATTTGTTACAAGTCAGACAGAGAAAGACAAATATTGTATGATGTCACTTATATATGGACTCTAAAAAACTGATACAAATGAACTTATTTACAAAACAGAAACAGACTCACAGACATAGAAAACAAACTTATGGTTACCAAAGGGGGGGGGGGGCGGATAAATCAGGAGTTTGTGATTAATAGATACACACCACTATATATAGATAAACAACTAGGACCTACTGTACAGCACAAAGTAAATCATTTTGCTATACACCTGAAACTAACACAGCATTGTAAATCAAATATACTTCAATTAAAAAAAAAAAAGAGTAGATCTCTTGAGTTATCATGAAACAAAAGAAAAACAAAACCAAAGGGACAGAAGAAAGCTTTCGGAGGTGATAGATATGTTTATTACTTGGTTAGGGTGACGGCTTCAAGGGGATATGCATATTTCCAAACTCATTAATCTGTACACATTAAATATGTCCATTTTTTTTGTATACCAGTTATCCCTCAATAAGACTGTTCAAAAATAATGATTTTTTAATTTTAAAAATAAAATTTATAACAAAAATTATTATAGTCAAAACATATCACCTCAGATTTTTCACACTGTGAATGAAAAATGTTGTCTGCCATATCAGTAAACAAAGGATGTTGCAGCCATCAAGCCACTACAGCCACCCCTGATGGTGAGTCCTGAGGGAGCTCAGGATGGAGACTGCCAGCTAAAAATTGGCACTTGTCATTTGCCTCTACAAGGTTTTAGTCACAGGCTGCTGCAACTGAACTTCAACTCGCCCTGAAAGGAGTTCAGGGCGGAGGTCAGGAATGAGGTACTCTGTGCTTTGGGAAAAACTGGCAGAACAGGCCTTCAGATAGTTTGATATTTTCAGAAGATTTTATGAACTCAATTCTTGCATCTCCTCATATCTAGAAAAGCACTAAAATCATAAATGGTGACTTCTGCTCCTGGTGACTACCAGTAACCTTCTGCAAAAATGTGTGCTTGATTGCACGTACCCCCTTTCACCAAAATCACGTATATACTGACCTTCCCCACTACCTCTTTGGAGCAGTTCCTCAGAGCGATCTGAAATGCTGTCTCCCAGCCTATGGTCCTGATCTTGCCCCAAATAAAACTTAACTCACAACTCTCATGTTGTGCATTTTTCTTCGGTTGACAGTTTTGGTGGCCAACGAAAGCGTTCCAGAGTAGACTTCTTTCGTTCACCTGAACTCTACGAAGAACCAGAATCTTGGTACCAGCAGAGACCCTTTGTGCCGGTCCACCTCCTCGGGGAGTTTGGACAAATTTGGGTGAGTCTCTCCTGGTTCTTGGATCTCCTGTATTTGTTTATGATCCTGAGTTTTATTTGGAAGTATATAACAGGTACCCGATCCCCCAGTTAAAAGGTACTGGGGAGGCCTCGTTGAAACACACTGGGGGGAGGGGTGGTGGGAGGCTGGTTGAAAGATATTGGGGTTTGCTCAGTTGAAAAAGGCTGAGTGGCCTGGGCTGAGTGGTTAGGTAAGAGGCTGGTCTCAATTCAGTTGCCTTAATAGAATTTGTTGAGATAAGAGTGAAGATATTACATGAGAGCTTTTGCTTCAAAGAAAACGGAATAGACTCCTCCCGCTCGCTTACGACTTTCTCAGGCAACTGAGAAATTTACGGGAGTGATGGAGGCATAGTCCTCATACTGTGCAGTGGGTCGCATAGGGAAACCCACTCATTAATTAAAGACTTGCCTATCCGGGGGTCACTTATAAGAACTGGCCATTCAGTGATCCGAGCACCCGCGGTGGTCTTAGGCTACTGAAGGGAGAAACTGAGACATGTAAGAGGGCTGAAACGACTCTAGAGTGATGCCTAGAGAAGTTTAGCTCACAAGCAGCACACTGGCCCACCACACAAGTTCATTAGTAAATTTTACCCCCGATAAATTCAACTTAAAATTGGAAATAGAGCCTCTCAAACAGAGAAATGAGGGGCATCAGAAAACCAACCTCTGATTAACACTCCAGCTGGATTCATGTACAATACCTACGGAGCTCATACTTGCAAGTACCCACTTAATGGGGAAATTATACTAAAGGGAGTCTCAACCTAAAACGGCCAAATTGGGGGTCTTTTGATATTCCATAATTGATATTTTTGCCCACAGAGTTAGAAAAAGCTGGCTGTGAGATCAAACCAACTGAATAGAATGCTTACTTTGATTGGTATTTAGAAGTTTCTAAAAGAGGAAATGATAGAGTAACTTCTTTGCAGGAAACCGACAAGAAATTGCTTGAAACTATATCAAAACAAAAAAGGCCACTAGCACTGACACTGCCTCTTCCTCTGTTCCTCCCACCTATCTTCTACCTGAATTGCCTGGCCCAGATGTTATTTCTTTTCCTCTTCTGACTCTTCCATCTCCTCCTGCTCCCTCTTCCCCAGTAAAGGAGGATAAAAAAATCAGAAGTGATTTTTATAGCTCCCCTTAAGGAGAAACCTATTACAGGGAGAGGTGAACCGTCTTCAGCGCTTACCTACGCACCTTGGACCAGAGCAGAACTGAGAGCCCTGGCTAAGGAATTTCCCAATCCAAGTCAGGATCCACTGGGATTTGCTAAGGAATTTGAGTTAACCATCCAGATCTATGAGCCTGGGTTTTCAGATCAATATCAATTAATACAATTATTAATTTCTGAAAGCAAAGCAAAGGAATGGATAAAGAAAGCAGGACGGAAACGTCCGTTAATGGACTTTGAATTACGTAGTCCACAGGCTTGCACTGAATGCAAGGAATTAGCTCAGAGATTACTCAAACTTATTCTAGAGCTTTTTCCAAAAACCATAGACTGGACAAAGATTCAGCAGTGCAAGCAAGACTGGATGAATCAATTCCAGACTATTATGAAAGGTCTGAAAAAACTTTTATGAGAAATTCTGGCTTGACACCTGAATCATTCTCTAACCACCAAAATGATCCTTTGCTTAACTCTGCCTTTTTAGAAGGCTTAGATGGGGATTTGCCAACTCTAGTCAAAAGACACAATCCAGGTTGCTCCCCATTTCATACAAATGCCCTCCCTGTTACACTGGCTGACCAACTTTTCAAAACCATTAAAAAGAAAGAAAAGGGAATATCTACAAAAATCATTAACCTTCAATTGCAGCAATTAAGTAGTCGATGCCAGTCAAAGGTTAACCATACCCCATTTAATCCCCAACCTGTAGAGTAACCCAAAGTTTGCTTTTACTGAAGAAAACCAGGGCATCAGAAAATGAACTGTAAGTTAAGAAGGAGAAACCTAGAAGGAAAACTGGATTTTAGACTGGAATTTCAAGTTAAACAAGAATAGGACTGCTCCCAGGGAACATGGGGAGTCTTTCCTCTTCTCCTCTCTAACACCCTGGGGGAAGCAGAAATGATAATACAAGGAGAAACAATTAAAGCCCTAATAGATACAGAGGCCACCATTTCAGTTTTGAATGCTTCCAAAAGTAAAGGCTCTCTCTCTTGGAGTAATGCCTCAGTACAGATGGTAGGGGTTGTTAATGCACCTATTAAGGCTCTTTAATCATTGCCTTTAGAATTCTACTTAGGGGAAATTAGAGGAAGGCACTCCTTTTTTCTAATAGAAAGTGCTCCTGTTCACCGGATAGGTAGAGGCCTATTAGAAGCTTATGAAGTCCATATTTCCGTTACTCCTAAGGGAGAAATGTTTCTAGATCTGAAGAATCAATCAGACTTCCTTTATCATATAATGTTTGTGACTCATGATGAGGATGATGCTGAACAAGACAAACTGCTATGCTTATTACCTAAAGAATTATGGGCACTTAATTCTACCAACATTGGAAAAATACATTCTGCATCACCCACTAATATCAGTATAGATAAGAATAAGCCCCTACCCAATATTCATCAATATCTATTAAGGCAGGAGGCCATAGAAGGAATAAAACCTTTAATATCAGCTTACATTGAGAAAGATCTTATTGTGCCTTGCACCAGCCCTTGTAACACTCCCATTTTACTGGTTAAAAAATC
Organism: Eschrichtius robustus; assembly: GCF_028021215.1. Lineage (NCBI taxonomy): Eukaryota > Metazoa > Chordata > Mammalia > Artiodactyla > Eschrichtiidae > Eschrichtius > Eschrichtius robustus. The sequence goes on along the minus strand of NC_090829.1, from coordinate 115,201,973 downwards.
TAATGGCAAGAGTTAGAGATTTGTGCAGGATTTGAGATCTATCAATATTATTATCCCTCATCATTCTGTAGTGCCATACCTTACTGTCTTATATTCCTAAAAACAGTGACTTCTTTTCTGTGATCGATCTCTGTAGTGCATTTTGTAGTATCCCACTACATCCTGATGATCAGTATCTTTTTGATTTCACTTGGAATGAATGACAATATATGTGGACCGTAATGCCACAGGGCTATATTGAAAGCCCCACTTATTTCTCCCAGATATTAAAAGTAGATCTAGATGATTTGGATTTTCCTCATAAATCAGTTTTGATACAATATGTAGACAATTTGCTGCTGTGTTCAAATTCTTTGATAAACAGCCAGCAAGGCACCCTGCATTTACTTCAGAAGCTAGCCTTAAAAGGACATAAGGTGTCCAAAGAGAAATTACAATTCTGTAAGACTAGTGTAAAATATTTAGGGCATAGGATATCTAAAGAAGAACTTTTAATTGACCTGGATGGAGTGAAAGGCATTCTAGCCTTCCCTACCCCGAAGACAAAAAAGCAGTTAAGGGGATTTTTAGGTCTTGCAGGCTACTGTAGGAATTGGATTCCAAAGTTTTCTTTAATAGCTCAGCCACTACATAATCTACTCCAACAAGACCAACCCGAACCTGTTTGCTGTGGTGTAGAACATTCTGATGCCATGGGAGACCTTAAAAAAATTTCTGGCCAAGGCCCTGGCCCAGGGACATCCAAATTATGATCTACCCTTCTCCCTCTTTGTTCATGAAAGCAAGGGGACTGCACTAGGAGTACGAACCCAGCAACACAGTGGTTACTACCAGCCAATAAGATATCACAGCCAACAGCTAGATTTGGTAGCCAGGGGCCTACCCCCTTCTGTCCGGCCTGTCATAGGGAGAGCTGTGCTATGTCCGACCACAGAAAAGATAGTCATGAGTCACCCTCTCAATATCTTTGTTCCTCACTCTGTGGAAGCCTTGCTAAAATCTCATCACACAAAATATTATTCGGCAAGTCAATTAACCTCCCATGAAATTATCCTGCTCTCACCGAATATGACTCTTCGCAGATGTAACAACCTTAATCCAGCCATCTTGGTACCTGAGGAATCAGATGTCAATGATGAAAAACATGATTGCATTTTTTTGCTGTTTTTGAATTTTATTTATTTTTTTATACAGCAGTTTCTTATTAGTCATCAATTTTATACACATCAGTGTATACATGTCAATCCCAATCTCCCAATTCATCCCCCCACCACCAAACCCCCACCACTTCCCCCCTTGGTGTCCATATGTTTGGTCTCTACATCTGTGTCTCAATTTCTGCCCTGCAAAGAGGTTCATCTGTACCACTTTGCTAGGTTCCACATACATGCGTTAATATACGATATTTGTTTTTCTCTTTCTGACTTACTTCACTCTGTATGACAGTCTCTAGATCCATCCACGTCTCTACAAATGACCCAATTTCGTTCCTTTTTATGGCTGAGTAATATTCCATTGTATATATGTACAACATCTTCTTTATCCATTCGTCTGTCAATGGGCATTTAGGTTGCTTCCATGACCTGGCTATTGTAAACAGTGCTGCAATGAACATTGGGCGGCATGTGTCTTTTTGAATTATGGTTTTCTCTGGGTATATGCCCAGTAGTGGGATTGCTGGGTCATATGGTAATTCTATTTTTAGTTTTTTAAGGAACCGCCATACTGTTCTCCAGAGTGGCTGTATCAATTTACATTCCCACCAACAGTGCAAGAGGGTTCCCTTTTCTCCACACCCTCTCCAGCATTTGTTGTTTGTAGATTTTCTGATGATGCTCATTCTAACTGGTGTGAGGTGATACATCATTGTAGTTTTGATTTGCATTTCTCTAATAATTAGTGATGTTGAGCAGCTTTTCATGTGCTTCTTGGCCATCTGTATGTCTTCTTTGGAGAAATATCTATTCAGGTCTTCTGCCCATTTTTGGATTGGGTTGTTTGTTGTTTTAATATTGAGCTGCATGAGCTGTTTATATATTTTGGAGAGTAATCCTTTGTCCGTTGATTCATTTGCAAATATTCTCTCCCATTCTGAGGGTTGTCTTTTTGTCTCGTTTACGGTTTCCTTTGCTGTGCAAAAGCTTTGAAGTTTCATTAGGTCCCATTTGTTTATTTTTGTTTTTATTTCCATTACTCTAGGAAGTGGATCAAAAAAGATCTTGCTGTGATTTATGTCAAAGAGTGTTCTTCCTATGTTTTCCTCTAAGAGTTTTATGGTGCCTGGCCTTACATTTAGGTATTTACTCCATTTTGAGTTTATTTTTGTGTATGGTGTTAGGGAGTGTTCTAATTTCATTCTTTTACATGTAGCTGTCCAGTTTTCCCAGCACCACTTATTGAAGAGACTGTCTTTTCTCCATTGCATATCCTTGCCCCCTTTGTCATAGATTAGTTGACCATAGGTGCGTGGGTTTATCTCTGGGCTTTCTATCTTGTTCCATTGATGTGTGTTTCTGTTTTTGTGCCAGTACCATATTGTCTTGATTACTGTAGGTTTGTAGTATAGTCTGAAGTCAGGGAGTCTGATTCCTCCAGCTCCGTTTTTTCCCTCAAGACTGCTTTGGCTGTTCCGGGTCTTCTGTGTCTCCATACAAATTTTAAGATTTTTTGTTCTAGTTCCGTAAAACTTGCCATTGGTAATTTGATAGGGATTGCATTGAATCTGTAGATTGCTTTGGGTAATATAGTCATTTTCACAATGTTGATTCTTCCAATCCAAGAACATGGTATATCTCTCCATCTGTTGCTATCATCTTTAATTTCTTTCATCAGTGTCTTATAGTTTTCTGCATACAGGTCTTTTGTCCCCCTAGGTAGGTTCATTCATTTTGTTGCAGTGGTAAATGGGAGTGCTTCCTTAATTTCTCTTTCAGATTTTTCATCATTAGTGTATAGGAATGCAAGAGATTTCTGTGCATTAATTTTGTATCCTGCAACTTTACCAAATTCATTGATTAGCTCTAGTAGTTTTCTGGTGGCATCTTTAGGATTCTCTATGTATAGTATCACGTCATCTGCAAACAGTGACAGTTTTACTTCTTCTTTTCCAATTTGTATTCTTTTTATTTCTTTTTCTTCTCTGATTGCCGTGGCTAGGACTTCCAAAACTATGTTGAATAATAGTGGTGAGAGTGGACATCCTTGTCTTGCTCCTGATCTTAGAGGAAATGCTTTCAGTTTTTCACCATTGAGAATGATGTTTGCTGTGGGTTTCTCGTATATGATCTTCATTATGTTGAGGTAGGTTCCCTCTATGTCCACATTCTGCAGAGTTTTTATCATAAATGGGTGTTGAATTTTGTCAAAAGCTTTTTCTGCATCTCTTAAGATGATCATATGGATTTTATTTTTCAATTTGTTAGTATGGTGTATCACATTGATTGATTTGCGTATATTGAAGAATCCTTGCAACCCTGGGAGAAATCCCACTTGATCGTGGTGTATGATCCTTTTAATGTGTTGTTGGATTCTGTTTGCTAGTATTTTGTTGAGGATTTTTGCATCTATATTCATCAGTGATATTGGTCTGTAATTTTCTTTTTTTGTAGTATCTTTGTCTGGTTTTGGTATCAGGGTGATGGTGGCCTCATAGAATGAGTTTGGGAGTGTTCCTTCCTCTGCAATTTTCTGGAAGAGTTTGAGAAGGATAGGTGTTGGCTCTTCTCTAAATGTTTGATAGAATTCACCTGTGAAGCCATCTGGTCCTGGACTTTTGTTTGTTGGAAGATTTTCAATCACAGTTTCAATTTCAGTGCTTGTGATTGGTCTGTTCATATTTTCTATTTCTTCCTGGTTCAGTCTTGGAAGGTTATACCTTTCTAAGAATTTGTCCATTTCTTCCAGGTTGTCCACTTTATTGGCATAAAGTTGCTTGTAGTAGTCTCTTAGGATGCTTTCTATTTCTGCAGTGTCTGTTGTAACTTCTCCTTTTTCATTTCTAATTTTATTGATTTGAGTCCGCTCCCTCTTTTTCTTGATGAGTCTGGCTAATGCTTTATCAATTTTGTTTATCTTCTCAAAGAACCAGCTTTTAGTTTTATTGATCTTTGCTATTGTTTTCTTTGTTTCTATTTCATTTATTTCTGCTCTGATCTTTATGATTTCTTTCCTTCTGCTGACTTTGGGTTTTGTTTGTTCTTCTGTCTGTAGCTCCTTTAGATGTAAGGTTAGATTGTTCATTTGAGATTTTTTTCTTGTTTCTTGAGGTAGGCTTGTATAGCTATAAACTTCCCTCTTAGAACTGCTTTTGCTGCATCCCATAGGTTTTGGATCATCGTGTTTTCATTGTCATTTGTCTCTAGGTATTTTTTGATTTCCTCTTTGATTTCTTCAGTGAGTTCTTGGTTATTTAGTAACGTAGTGTTTAGCCTCCATGTGTTTGTGTTTTTTACGTTTTTTCCCTGTAATTCATTTCTAATCTCAGAGAGTTGTGGTCAGAAAAGATGCTTGATATGATTTCAATTTTCTTAAATTTACCAAGGCTTGATTTGTGACCCAAGATGTGATCTATCCCAGAGAATGTTCCGTGCACACTTGAGAAGAAAGTGTAATCTGCTGTTTTTGGATGGAATGTCCTATAAATATCAATTAAATCTATCTGGTCTATTGTGTCATTTAAAGCTTCTGTTTCCTTATTTATTTTCATTTTGGATGATCTGTCCATAGGTGTAAATGAGGTGTTAAAGTCCCCCACTATTACTGTGTTACTGTCGATTTCCTCTTTTATAGCTGTTAGCAGTTGCCTTATGTATTGAGATGCTCCTATGTTGGGTGCATATATATTTATAATTGTTATATCTTCTTCTTGGATTGATCCCTGGATCATTATGTAGTGTCCCTCCTTGTCTCTTGTAACATTCTTTATTATAAAGTCTATTTTATCTGATATGAGTATTGCTACTCCAGCTTTCTTTTGATTTCCATTTGCATGGAATATCTTTTTCCATCCCCTCACTTTCAGTCTGCATGTGTCCCTAGGTCTGAAGTGGGTCTCTTGTAGACAGCCTATATATGGGTCTTGTTTTCGTATCCTTTCAGCAAGCCTGTGTCTTTTGGTTGGAGCATTTAATCCATTCACGTTTAAGGTAATTATCGATATGTATGTTCCTGTGACCATTTTCTTAATTGTTTTGGGTTTGTTTTTGTAGGTCCTTTTCTTCTCTTGTGTTTCCCACTTAGAGAAGTTCCTTTAGCATTTGTTGTAGAGCTGGTTTGGTGGTGCTGAATTCTCTTATATTTTGTTTGTCTGTAAAGCTTTTGATTTCTCCATCGAATCTGAATGAGATCCTTGCCGGGTAGAGTAACCTTGGTTGTAGGTTCTTCCCTTTCATCACTTTAAGTATATCATGCCACTCCCTTCTGGCTTGTAGAGTTTCTGCTGAGAAATCATCTGTTAACCTTATGGGAGTTCCCTTGTATGTTATTTGTTGTTTTTCCCTTGCTGCTTTTAATAATTTTTCTTGTCTTTAATTTTTGCCAGTTTGATTACTATGTGTCTCGGCGTGTTTCTCCTTGGGTTTATCCTGTATGGGACTCTCTGCACTTCCGGGACTGGGGTGGCTCTTTCCTTTCCCATGTTAGAGAAGTTTTCAACTATAAACTCTTCAAATATTTTCTCGGGTCCTTTCTCTCTCTTTTCTCCTTCTGGGACCCCTATAATGCAAATGTTGTTGTGTTTAATGTTGTCCCAGAGGTCTCTTAGGCTGTCTTCATTTCTTTTCATTCTTTTTCCTTTATTGTGTTCCGCAGCAGTGAATTCCACCATTCTGTCTTCCAGGTCACTTATCCGTTCTTCTGCCTCAGTTATTCTGCTATTGATTCCTTCTACTGTAGTTTTCATTTCAGTTATTGTATTGTCCATCTCTGTTTGTTTGTTCTTTAATTCTTCTAGATCTTTGTTAAACATTTCTTGCATCTTCTCAATCTTTGCCTCCATTCTTTTTCCGAGGTCCTGGATCATCTTCACTATCATTATTCTGAATTCTTTTTCTGGAAGGTTGCCTATCTCCACTTCATTTATTTTTTTTTTTCTGGGGTTTTATCTTGTTCCTTCATCTGGTACATAGCCCTCTGCCTTTTCATCTTGTCTATCTTTCTGTGAATGTGGTTTTTGTTCCACAGGTGCAGGATTGTAGTTCTTCTTGCTTCTGCTGTCTGCCCTCTGGTGGATGAGGCTATCTAAGAGACTTGTGCAGGTTTCCTGATGGGAGGGACTGGTGGTGGGTAGAGCTGACTGTTGCTCTGGTGGGCAGAGCTCAGTAAAATTTTAATCCGATTGACTGCTGATGGGTGGGGCTGGGTTCCCTCCCTGTTGGTCATTCGGCCTGAGGCAACCCAACACTGGAGCCTACCTGGGCTCTTTGGCGGGGTAAAGGTGGACTCTGGGAGGGCTCACACCAAGGAGTACTTCCCAGAACTTCTGTTGCCAGTGTCCTCATCCCCACGGTGAGCCACTGCCACCGCCTGCCTCTGCAGGAGACCCTCCAACACTAGCAGGTAGGTCTGGTTCAGTCTCCCCTGGGGTCACTGCTCCTTCCCCTGGGTCCCGATGCGCACACTACTTTGTGTGTGCCCTCCAAGAGTGGAGTCTCTGTTTCCCCCAGACCTGTTGAAGTCCTGCAATCAAATCCCATTAGGCTTCAAAGTCTGATTCTCTAGGAATTCCTCCTCCCGTTGCTGGACCCCCAGGTTGGGAACCAGACGTTGGGCTCAGAACCTTCATTCCAGTGCGTGGACTTCTGTGGTATAAGTGTTCTCCAGTCTGTGAGTCACCTACCCAGCAGTTGTGGGATTTGATTTTACTGTGTTTGCGCCCCCCCTACCGTCTCATTGTGGCTTCTCCTTTGTCTTTGGATGTGGGGTATCTTTTTCGGTGAGTTCCAGTGTCTTCCTCTCGATGACTGTCCAGCAGCTAATTGTGATTCTGGTGTTCTCACAAGAGGGAGTGAAAGCACGTCCTTCTACTCTGCCATCTTGGTCCCTAATCCGATTTTATTGTTTTAACTGACAGTCTTTCATCTCCCAGGATTGATCTCTGAGAAAGCCCTATGGATAATCCTGATTTTATATTTTTCACTGACAGTTCATATCTTCGAGGACCTCATGGAAAGTACCAGCCTGGTTATGCTGTCGTTCCTCCAATGTCAATCCTTGAAAATGGTCCCTTACCTAACACCTATTCTGCCCAACAGGCTGAATTAATAGCACTAACAAGAGCCTGCCAGTTGGCAAAAGAGAAGTCCACTAACGTTTATACTGACAGCTGCTATGCTTTTGGGGTATCTCATGACTTTGGCATGCTTTGGAAACAAAGGGGATTTTGAACATCCTCAGGACAGCCTATTAAAAGTGGGAGACAAGTTGTAGAATTATTGGATGCAATTTTGCTACCACATGCATTAGCTATTATTAAGCTATCAGGTCATTCAAAGGCTGACACCACAGAAGCAAAAGGGAACTCATTAGCTGATCAGGCCACCAAAGACAGCAGCTCTGCAAAAAAAATAACAGTCAACTAACAGCTGTTTTCTCTTTTTAGCCTCCCAGTAACTTTACTGATGCCCTGTTAAATTTTCAGGGAATGGCACCAAAAGGACAAAAGGATACTTGGAAACAAAAAAGAGAAAGGTTTGACCCCAATAAAGGGCTCTGGATAGGCCCAAACAGAAAGCCTATCCTTCTGTTTGGAGCTCAATACCCCACTTTACAATACATTCATGAGTTAACTCACTGGAATCCTTATCAGATGGTATTGTGGGGCAAACAGTATTTTTTGAAGCCTTCCTTCACTATAGCTTGGAAGGTTTATTCTAGATGTACTATATGTCCAAAATACAGCCCAGGAAAGCCATTACATAGTTCTCAAGGAGCTTTCCATTACCTGCAGGCCCTTTTGAAATCTGGTAGACTGATTTTATCCAAATGCCTCCCTCTCAAAGTTACCAGCATGTACTTGCTATGATTTGTATGTTTTCACATTGGGTTAAGGTATTCCCATGCAGAAAGGTCACTATTCAGTCAGTAGGCAAATTAATTTTAGAAAGGGTGATTTCTGTTTGGGGATTCCCTTCAGAAAGGACAATATAAGCTTGTTTCTAAGCTTATCATGGTATCTATCTTTGGATGAAGATGAGATATCCCGTGATCTACAACCAGGAAATCATTTATATTGAAAAGACATAATCTAAAAGACTCACTACAACCCAGATGGGAAGACCCTCACCAGTACTCTTAACTAGCTCATGTGCAGCAAAGCTAAAGGGAACTGACTCTTGGGTTCATATTTCTCACTTAAAAAGAGCCCCTGCACTGAACTGGACTACAGAGAGGACTGCTGACCCCAAAAGCACCTTAAAGTGATGCACAAATAGAGGAGAAATGACACTCACACCACAACGAGAAGATGACATCAGAAGTAGATGGCTTACCCAAGATGCTGGATCTGACTTATATGATCATTTATAGTGTTTTCTTGACTTCTTGGACCTTTGCATATGAATCACATGTTTTTCTATCATGGGCACAATCTTAGGCTAGTTTTAAAAATTAATCCAGTTGTTGGATTTGTCACCAATTACCTATGTCTAGTACTTCTGAGATACCTTGGTGGATTTCTCTTCTCCAAGGCTCTGATTGGATAGCCCTTAGGAAATGTATTTTAGAAGAAAGAAAATTGTATTCTGTTCAGGTTATTATTCATATTACTAGGTGTGATCCCCTCACCTGGCCAATTAATAATATCTGTTCTCACCCTGGCCATAAATATGAATTTTCTTTTAGGGTCACTCAAGCTCAGTCAGAACAATGAGTTAAGTCCCAAGCAAAAAAATGTAAACTCCTGTTTATTAGAAGGAAACCTCCCACAATTATGGGATGGATTTATGTGGTTAACACCAGGCTATGGTCATTTAAGTTCAAAGGCTCCTCTATTTTGGGAACAATTAAATCATACTAAGGATAATCAACTTAGTAATGTTAGGAAATTAGGCTGGGTGCCTTATGAACAATGCCTACATATTATTACCCTTAAACATAGTGATTGCTACGGAACCGACTGGGTCAGATGACCAGAGATTCACTGGGTTGCACCTAATGCATCTCAGTTGGTTTGTGGTACTAATTTATGGCCTTGGCTTCCACCAGGCTGGATAGGAAGATGTACCCTAGGATTCCCTTGGACTCAAGGTCATATACATAATAATTTAGAGATGGCCCCAGCCAATTTACCATTGGTACGAGCCTGATGAATCAAGAGATCTGTGTTCCACTGATATGACCATTTAGCAGCTATTTTTGTGCCTTCAATAGGATTGGAAGATGTAATCAGCCATATTGAAGCCTTAACAAAATTCACTAAACAGGCTTTAAGTGATAGTAATCAGGCTTTTAGCTTACTGAATTCTGAGGTCTCTGTGATGAGAAAAGCAGTGCTATAAAACTGCATGGCCCTTGATATGCTTACAGCATCTCAGGGAGGCACCTGTGCTATAATTAAAACTAAATGCTGTGATTTCATACCTGATGAATCCCCTAATGTAACATATTTAATGAACCATATGAAAAATCAGATTTCTGCCTTAAGTGACCCACTCACTAGTGTTGGCGACCTCTTCAAAAACTGGTTTGGTGGAGGAAGCTCTTGGCTTAAATGTTTACTTATGAGTCTATTAATGTTACTAGCTATATAACTTGTATTTTGCCTGTTTTACAAGATTATTGTCTCTTGTATTACCAAATGTGTGACTGAGCCTCCAACAAAAAAATTGATGACTAGGCAACTTGAAGCAGCTGATCAGATATATAGAGATCAATGATTGTAAGAGTGTAACTCTAGATATGGGAAGATGCAACAAGAAGGAATTTTTTTTTTCTGGACCATAAAGACTAGTAAGACAGGTGGTCCAGAGAATTTTGGCTACTGTTAATAAGGCCTAGTCCAGTAATAGCACATTGAGTGGTCTATCAGTGAAATCCATGCCTGAACTAGGAATGAGCATTCCTAGCACCATGGTACAAAATAGTCATGAAATGCCACCCAAAGCATGGTAGAATTTATGACCAAGAGGGGGCACTGCCAACTAAAAACTGGCACTTGCCAACTGCCTCTACAAGAATTAAGTCACAAGCTGCTGTGACCACTGACTTTCAACTCACCCTGAACGAAGTTCAGGATGGAGATCAGGAATGAGGCACTCTGTGCTTTGAGAAAAACTGGAAGAACAGGTCTTCAGATAGTTAGATATTTTCAGAAGATTTTATGAGCCCTGTTCTTGCATCTCCTCATATCTAGAAAAGCACTAAAATCATAAATGGAGACACCTGCTTCTCTTGTGACTAGCAGCAACCTTCTGCAAAAATGTGTGCTTGATTGCATGTACCCCCTTCACCAAAATCACGTATATACTGACCTTCCCCCCACCTCTTCAGAGCAGTTTCTCAGAGCTATCTGAAATGCTGTCTACTGGGCTACAGTCCTGATTTTGCCCCAAATAAAACTTAACTTGCAACTCTCATGTTGTGCATTTTTTTTTCAGTCGACAAGACACACAGGCTGCCCACTGCCAAGCCCTCAGCCACTGCAATCACCCCCAGTGGTGCTCCCTGAGGTGACTCAAGATGGGAAAAAAACAGGATACTGGCCCTAGATACCTAAGGCTGTCAAAAGAATGATTTCAATGAGCCCAGACTCTTGCATCTTCCCATACATAGAAAAGTACTAAATTCCTTAACTTAAAATATCTGTTTTGTTTTTTTTTAATTAACAGTAATCTTGGGACTTCCCTGGTGGTGCAGTGGTTAAGAATCCGCCTGCCAATGCAGGGGACACGGGTTTGAGCCCTGGTCCGGGAGGATTCCACCTGCCCCAGAGCAACTAAGCCCGTGCACCACAACCACTGAGCCTGCGCTCTAGAGCCCGCGTGCCACAACTACTGAAGCTCGCACACCTGCAGACCGTGCTCTGCAACAAGAGAAGCCACCGCGATGAGAAGCCCACGCACTGCAACCAAGAGTAGCCCCCGCTCACCACAACTAGAGAAAGCCTGCGCACAGCAACGAAGACCCAATGCAGCCAAAAATAAATAAATTAAATAAATAAATTTTTAAAAAAACCAAAAAACAGTAATCTTTTGAAGTTCCAATTACCTAATCTTTGTTGCAAAAATTCTTATATATCCTGGCTTCTCCCTTACCTCTTGGGAGCAGTCCCTCAGACCTATCTGAGAGGCTGCATCTCAGGCTTAAGTCCTCAGTTTTGTCCACCAACTAAAACATAATTCTCAACTTTTAGGTTGTGTATTTTTTTTTCAGTCAAAACACTGATCATAAATCAGGAGCATGATTTTGGAAGCTAAAAATATTTGAGGAAAAAAACTTCAAGGAGTACAGGACTTATTGCTGTGTATTTTGCAGGAACATAAATTGCTCATTTCTTTAAATATCTGCCTAAGTTCACCTCTAATTGAATTATGTAACTTTCCAACTCAGACAGAAATATACCTTTGCGATATTTTTGTTTTAAAATGTAACATTATTAATTAAATAAGAACTTTGGCCTGTAGGGGAGGAAAATTTTTTTTTCCTCTACTCTCCTAGGTATAATGGCTGGGGTCTGTGAATAAAACTGATAAAAGATAGGTTCAAAAAGAGAAAAGGTGGCTCAAGGAGGTGAACAGATAAATGAGGCTTATATACCATCTTAGCCTAAACAAAGGATAAGAGGTTTGGGACTTCTGGGTAGGGTGGTCAACTCTTGGGAAAGTGAGGGGGAGAAATTTATAGTAAGTAAAGAATGTCTTGTTATACAGATAAGAGTCTCTCAGGTGATGAGAGTTGTCTCAGAGAGTAGCTCTTTTACATTTTTACATAGGAAATTTATTTTATAAATGTAAATTTCCTTTACAAAAAGACAATTTTTACATTATTCTTAAGCAGTTAGAAGGGTGGTAAAGAGCTTTTCCTGTCTGCTGGTTCATAATTCCCTTTAGCTCAAAATAATTATTATGCCAAAATAGTGTAATTTGGGGTGGCACACTCTTCAAACCCAATGGTAGAAAAAATTGCCTCCATTAAGTATATATTTTGGGATTATAAGTCCTATTCTGGGGTCATGATCACTAGCATCGAAGTTGAATGTTGAATTTCTTTATGTCAGCCTCATTGATCTATTTCTAAAATATTAAAAAATTTTTATTTGGATAGGAAGTATAGACCATAGGACTCTCCATCCCCCCACCCCTAGTCCCATTCCCATTTGAAAGCCTTAAAGGTCCAAGGTCAAAGGCAACAAAGAAAGCCCATCCCTGCTACAACCACAACAGTCAGGGGCTTCCCAGCTGCCATATGTGCCTCCTGCTGTGCATCATTCCACAATATTGTTCTTTTCTTTAAATTATAACTCATGGACCATCTCCTTCTGAAAAGCCTAACAAACTTGTCTAACCCCTTTTCTGTGCAAACAAGGCAACCTCTGATCCACCCTTCCATTTGATGTTTATATATTTATAATTGTAATTTTTACTGCAACTATGTATGTCTCTTTCTTGTCATTAGAGGGTGAATCCACTAAGCAGAGATCATACCTATATTTTATTATACACCCTAAATGCATAGCTACCATGGACTCAGTAGATGATGGCTGACAGCTGATAGGCAGAAATATGCAAATTTCAAATAGAAGCTTGGATTTTTTTTTTTTTCCTGAAATTCTTGCATAATGATAGGGATAGAGTAGGATAGTTACACAAGTAGTTTTAGAAGTACCACTAGGGGATTATACATAGAGAGGGAAATGTAGGGAACTTTGGGAGACCACTGTAAGTTAATGATCGCTCAAGAAAGCTATTGGAACATCGTGGAACAAAGCAGGCTTACTTAACTATAAAGGCATCAATGAAAGCACAAGATATGCCCCAGGTCATTAAGTGAAAAAATGAGGCTTAGATCCTGCTGGTCAAGTCCAGCAAGATAATGATCCTTAGAACCAAGGATAGGAATATAAGGGAAAGTTGACATTCCAAAGTAGGAGACCATCATTATACTGAAACCTGAGATGATTTAACATATTTTAGTGTATGTTACTGCCCTTCTGCTGATTCAAATAAGTGCCATGACAGTCCTAGTTTGACCTCATAGGGTCAAACACTCTCCTGCCTAATGCAAAGAAGGAGCTAGTGATGCAAGCCTGTTGTCTACTCAAAGAATGAGGAAGAAGGCACCCTCCCCCCCCTACTTTCCTTTGATTATAAAAATGTAGCTCACTTAGTTCTCGGGCAGAGCCCCCTCACTTGCCTGCTTGTATCCCTCACAAATGTCCTATATAACTAAATCTATTTCCTGCCTATCACTTTGCCCCTCTCTGAATTCCTTCTGCACTGAGACACAAAGAATCTGAGCCTCAGTAAGTTCAGATAACAGGTGAGTGATTCTAATTAAAAGATCATGGGTTCAAGTCTCAATCTGGGTTTTGTCTGGGTTCGAGTCCTGGCACATGGCTTCAAATCCCAATCTGAGGTGCATGGTTTCAATAAGAGCATGAAGATACTCAGAGTTTGATAAAAAGTGCACTAGAACTGGAAGGGAAACTGTCCAAAACAAACAAGCAAAACAAAACAAAAACACCAAAACTATAAACATAGGACATTGACCCTTAGCCTCCTGAGCTCTTATGAATTGAGTTCTCATGTCCCTGTAGGGGTGGAAAATTTTTCCTTTCTTCCGTTCTAGGTTTTAGGCCAGTCTAAAAATTAAATTGACATAAAACGGATTAACAGAAAAAAAATTAATTTTGTATTTATGGAAATCCCATAAAAATATGAGATCCAAAGGCAATCAGGCAACTGAGGCTTGTACACTATCCTGAGCTAAGGAATGAGATGGGAACCTGGAGCTTCAAAGGAGAGAAGGGCAATTCACAGGAAGACAAAAAGAGCAAGTGTTTGGTAATTAGATGTTTGCCTTGCCACGCAGGAAAGTTTTACAAATAAAATGTTCTCTCTGGTAATAGCTCCCTTTCAGGCCCCTTATCTAAATTCTTTTAGTTAGTCAAGGAAGAGTTTAAAGTATTTTCTGAGTCTACCGGCTCTTGATTGCCTTCAGCTCAAAATAATCAACATACCAAGATTTGTAAATCAGAAAAGAAGCTCAGTACTAAAATATATTGAAGAAAGTTTCTCCAAAGCTTGCTACACAGTTGTGATATTCAGGTTATCAGGTAAGGGATTGATATTAAAATGGGAAATCAACATCTAAATTTGGTTAAAGTAGATAAAACTAGGAGCAAGTGACATAGCTAGGGATGTAGAGTCAGGAGTGCTAAGATAAACTCATCAATAACTAGGGAAATCAAGGAGGAACTCAGACCAGACTTGTGAATTAAATCAGAGCAGGGCCTATAATAAAAGTAACTGTAGAGAACAAACTGACTTTGGCATCTAATAACTTTGGGTGTTTCCACACAACTGTACCCACCTGACGTTGGCTTAACATGACTGTTTTTCCAGGAATTCCTGGCCAAAAAATAATGTTATTCAATACTGTTAACACAAATGTCTAGACCCAAGATGGAGCCATTCCTCCTGGGGTGACACATCAGCAAACAGAACTTTCCAGTTTCTATAAATGCTCTGCTTGACCAAAAAAGCAGTAAAGCCAGTCAGCAAATCTCCAAATGTCAAGCCAACTCTGCGCTCTAAACTTATTTCCTTGTTCCTTCTCACCCCAAATAAGTTTGACTATGTTGCCCCAGCCAATCAGATTTTTTTTTTTAATTTTCCTCTTCCTTGTTCTTTATTTTTTGTCTTGTAAAAGCTTCCTGCCTTCCACCCCATTTTCAGTTCTCTGAATGGAGACTGCCTGCTTAATAAAGTGTTAAATAAAGTTTGTTTGTATCAGCTAAATTTTCTTCTTTTTTCTTTTTAATCTATTCTGCCAATCTCTCTGCCTTTTGATTGGAGAGTTTAATCTATTTACATTTAAAGTAACTACTGATAAGGGTGTACATACTTCTTTGTCATGTTGCATTATATCTCTTTTGTGTTTGAGTTTTTATAATAAAATGTTTTAATTTTCTTATTTTCTTTTGTGTATATTCTATAGCTATTTTCTTTGTGGTTATATTTAACATTCTAAAGTTATAAAACTCTAATTTTAATTTATACCAGCTTAACTTCACCTAAATTGTTTTCTTCAGTCATTTTTTTAACAATACACTGATACATCTTTTGCAATTTTAAGAAATTAATAAAATTTATTACATGGATAAACAGCAGATCCCTTGACAGTGAGAAAAGCAATTCACTTTTCTTTTAGAGGCAGTAGAATGTAATGATTAAGAGCAGAGGTGTTGGCAGTAGTGTGCCAAAGCCAGCTCATAGTGGTTACAAGAGCCAACTGCTAAATATTGAGGAATATTTATGAGTCAGTTGTTAAACCACCATTGATTGTTTGAAATCTGCTCTAGTGGGAGTATCTACACCACAGAAATGGGCAAACACTATAAACAAACACTCTTCTAGATCATGTGGGAACTAACCCCAGCTAAACCAGGTGTTACAGGCAAAATGAGGTAACTAATTGTAGAAAAATTATTTAAGCCTTCTGGGCCTCAGTTTCCTCAACTGAAAAATGGGTATGGTGATAATAATGATAGAATCTGTTTCAGAGTATTATTAGGAAAGTATCCAAATTGAGTGTGCCATCTGTTTTCTGCTCGGTCCTTCACTGACACACATGTTCCTCCAAGCTTCTGCTATTCCATCAGAATATGTTTATTTTTGTGAGGGACAATAAACCTTACCTAATTGGTTACATTGATAATGATAGTATTTCAAATTGAACAACATTTTGTGAGTTCATTATGCCTTCCTAATAACTCTCCAATCACAGCCCATATCTATCTGTCTATACAGGACAACCTTGAATTTGGGCATTAAAAACTTGAGAAGGCTAATATACCATTTAATTAGATAATAATGCTTACAAAAATTTTTTTTTCAGTAGTATATAATGTATCTAACACTTAACTAAGTTCCAACTAAATGCACAATTGTATTTTAAATGAAAAAAAATTATGGAAAGAAATGTCTTGTCTTCATGAAGCCTGGGCAGGTAGAAACTTTTCAGATTTAGAATCAGAAAACCCTAGTTCTTGTCTTAGTTTGCCACTATATATTATGACTTGTGGATAAATCATTAAAATCATTAACTTTAGTCAAATATCTGAGGACTAGAGAGAAAAATATGTCATGTCTACTTACAAGCTTATCTTGAAAACTGAATTAGAGAATATCTCTATAATCATATTATAAGATACAAATCAATATAGAAAGGTGTTATTATTATGAAGCTTACTACTAGTAATATGGGTGTCTTTTTATTTAAAAAAAATATTCTAAGCCATCTGTATTCATAGGTTTAACAAGATCTCTGACTGAAAAGACAGGGAAACACAATGACCTTTAAGATTCTTCTTAGTTTTAAAGTTGTAAGATTTAAAATTATCTGTTTTGGTTTTTTTTTTTAATGCAAACTGGCAGTATATCAGAGGAAAGAGTATTAATTTATAAGAAGTTGGAGCTGATATAAATAATTTGAGAGTTTCAAGTAAATCACAAAGTGTGTAAAATGAATTAAGAGCAATTAATTACTTAGATTTTTTAGGACCCAATCAAAGTACTCAAAATCCTAATGGAAAGATGTTTATATCCTAAGGGAACATTTTAATTGGTGAAGGTTATTAGCTTTACTTAATTGCAAAATTCATCTTAATCTACTAGCCAAGACACTCACAAATGTTAAAGAACAGCTAATCCAAGTAAATTAATAGCCTTACACTGGTAACAAAAGCCACAGGTAGTGTATTTACATAAATATTCTTAAAAGAAAAGCTGCTTTCTTAATCTTCTGAGTAGTTATTTTTTAATTGAGTGATAACATTGCATAGTGATTCAAAGCATATCATCACAGATTCTGGAGTCAGACCAGGTTCAAGTCATAGCTCAAGCACTTGCTAGAAGTGTAACTTTGAGCAACACGCCTAGTCATTCTCTGCCTCAGGTTTCTTACGCACAGAATTTGGATAACTGTTATAATAACACATTTTGCATAGTGTTAGGAAGATTAAATGAGTTCAATTATGCAAAGCACTTGGAACCATACACAGCATGTGCTATGTTATTTATTGTTGCTATTATAATGCAATGCCAATGCTACCTCCTTTTCTGCACTGTCCCAGCCTACTCCCCATTCCCATTCCCCAAAAAGCATACACTCATGGAGACACTGGTGTAGCACTTTGTATTCCCTTGTATTCCCGGTCTTAACCCTTTTTCTTTAATTAGTCTAAAGCAAAGGCTTTACTTCTTACCTATGTATAGGTATATGCCTACCTATGTAGGCATGTTTGTATATGCCTACCACTCTACTAATAGTTTACATATATGACCTAATTGAATCTTTGCAAATACCTATAATGTAGGCATATTACCCTGTTATAGAAAGGAAAAAAGGAGGTTCAAAGTCTTGAAGTAACTTAATCGTGTTCACATATGCAGTGTGTGTAAAGCTGAAATTTGAACACAGATCTGACAATTCAAAGACCAGTGCTCTTAAACTAAGCTTGCTGATGAAATCAGAACAGCAGCAGCCTGCAAGAGGTGAGAGAAGAAACAGGATTGGTTGGAAAGTAGTAAGAGGAAACAATGGGATAATGATTGGGGTTGGGTGAGACAGTTTTCCCTTTACTCTTCTGAGTTCTTGACTGAGATGCCTATAATAAAAGACTGATTAACAAGAGAAAAACACACAGAAGTTTATTAACATGTAAACCTCAGGTATACATGGGAGATACCCAGGGAAAAATGAGTAACTCCCTGAGTTGGCTTACAATTCAGGCTTAAATACCATCTTAATAGGGGAAGGGGAGAAGGGACATAGACCTCTGAGGAGAGAGTAAATGATTTTCAGGAAAGGTAAATGGGCCTTTAAAAGAATAGGTGGGAGATATGATAGTTTGTAACAGTTTGTCTGGGTGTGGTGCCGACTTCTAGTCTCCTCTCCTTTGATAAGACTCAATCTTCCCTGGTTGATTAAACTTTCAGGGAGAGGATCTGTGACAACTGACCTCCTTTTGGAAGATCTGTCTTTAAGCAGGTAAGTAGCGTTCAAAGAAAGCCTCTTGCTGCTTTTGCTGCTTTGCAAGTGCCCACAGTTTAAAATAATCAATATACCAAAGCAGCAAATTCTGCTACCTTTCAATGCAAAATGTTCTGCATTTTGATTGGGATGGTGGTTACATGTCACATACATTTCTCAAAACGTGTCAGACTGTACACTTCAGATTTGGTACTTTTTTGTCAAACTGTACACTTAACGTATAATGCATTTCATTGTATACAAAATATATTCCTCCAAACCTGTATTTTCTTTATGGTACTTTGTTTTCTTACTCTAGGAAGCCTTATTAGTGATCCAAAATAATTGTTCTCTCACCGTTTTATTACTGCAGTTACACCAATTTTACGGTTGGTATTTACTTAAGTTCTCAAGTTTTTTCAAAATTTATAGATCGTTCTACCAAAACGGATTTCTCGACAGCATAGAACATGTGTTTAATTTACTTTTTTCCCCAACAGTGCCTAGTTAAATATAAACTCATAGAGAAAGATGATATGTGAGGGAGGGTAAGAAATATTTTACATTTTTGGCTTGCATATTTCTATGTAATCTGCTTATTCTTAAGTGGAGAATAAAGCATTAATGGGAAATATTCTTATGTTTTTATAGAAACAAAGATGAAAATAATTTGCAATAATTTATGAAGAATATTTCAATTTATTTTCTTCCTTACTGTGATTTTAACTGGAAATGCAAAGTTCCCCCAAGACGCACACGTACACGTATGCACAAACACCCCAGTACGCACACACACACACACACACAAGTGGACACACAACAGCAGGGTTGCCTCAATTGGAGAATAATAATTCTTCACATTGTCTTCCATTCACTTATAAAACAATAATGTGGGGAAGTCTTTCTTTTGAATTTGGCCCTGCTTTAAATGTACAGAAGTGGTCATTTTAAAGCCTTGGATTTATCTTTGTTTAGCCAGAGGATGGCCATCAAAAACCAGATGGTCCTGCTGCTTGAAGACAAAGTGCGACATTAGGCTTTCTTTTTTAATGCACCTGTAGATTTCCATGTATAGTTTGGAAATGGGAAAATAACAACAACAAAAAGATGGGAAGATGTCTACAACACTCTCTTTAAAAATATATAAAATTTGTTCCTCCACATGGGAAAGGCCTATGAAGATTATATTGTATTTAAAAAAAGGTTTCTGTTTAATCTAGACCTATATTTTACTGTCTCTAGGATTTACTGTTTGTTTTTGGGAGAACTGTGTTTCTGGGGTGTGTGTGTGTGTGTGTGTGTGTGTGTGTGTGTTGTGTGTGTGTTGTGTGTGTGTGTGTGTGTGTGTCCCAAGTGGCTAAAAAGAATAAAGAGGACTATACAAAGCGTGCATTGACTGGAATAAATGAATGAGGTCAGGATTCAGAGTGCTACATTTCATCCTAGACAGTATTATAAAAATACCCTCACCCTCTCCCATATATTCTAGAATGAATAACTTGGACTTTGGATTATATATTACTGATGGATATTTTGTCCAGAGATATTCAAGTGGAGGAAGAAGGATTAAAGCTAGAGTGAAAGCAGACGCTGTGTATTCCTTTAAAGCTTACAGGGGTGGGATGGATATTTATAACATAGAGGTTTGATGAAAGCTCACTCTCTGTGGGTGGACCTTGTCAAGACTAGGATCTAGGATATGTGCCTTTGAAATAATCACTTCCAAATAGTTTAAATATTCTTCCTTGCCTTATGATAGCAGTCTCACTTGGTATGAAATTATCTCCACCTTTTATTTGGTCATTTCATTCAGCAACTCCGAATTCTTTAAAGTCTCATGTCACAGTATAGCCTGGTGTAGTAGCAGTATGCAGAATTAAAAGAAGAGACAGTGAAGGGAAGTGTGGGTTACCCCACTTCTACCCATCCACTGGGGAAATTTAGAGAAAGTTTCCATAGATTATTACCAGCAGAGTAGGTAGCTATAACCCACAGGGGACCTGGAAATGTCTGGAAGAACCTCACATAGAGCAAGAGTTGCCATGGGGCAAGTCAGCAGTGGGCATTCAAAAGTTCCTTCCTTCCCAAACATGCTAAAGAGAGATTACCTTTGAAGGAAATAGGAAAGGTTACAGCTCTAGATAAATGAATACTTTAAACATACAATATTTCATTCCTTTTAATTTTTGTCCTTTTTTAAGAAATCTCAAATTTGTACTGCACTTTCATCTCTAAATGACAGAATCAAAGATACGACTCTTCAAAGAGATGGTCTGCAAGAGGTTAGTCTCCCTAGGATTGCCGTAGATAAACCACAGTGGTCGACTGTGAAGAAGTAGCTGTACATGTGGAATGTTGAAACAGGAATTGGGCTCATGCAATTGTGCTTATTCAAAATATAAAGTGTCAGCACTGTCACCATTTTATTTTTATGACATGTCATCTGACAAGAAAATCACGTCCTTTCAACTCAGTGATGAATGAGCATTTGAGCCATGCAAATGTATTTTCCATTTGAACTTTATATTTCTTTATTGTTTCAAATGACTTTGATTTTGTTGCCCTTCATATAGGCCCCATAGATTTCATTCAGGGGGAAGAAAAACTTCATATATTCTTGGTCAATTTGTATGGCAGAGGAACTTAACCTCTAAAAGCCTATTCTCTCCATAAAGAAGTCAAGAACCTGTTGTGTGCAAAGCATTAAACATCTTTGCTCTGAGCTCGCTGATAATCTAGTTAGGGAGGCAAGGAAAAATAAGATAAATAACAGTGCAAGGCAGTATATGCTAAATACATTCATTAAACTTTTTAAAAATAGGTTCAAATAAATTTCTCTTCTGCAGTACATAAGGAAGCAGGCTAGGCACCGTAGGAGATAAAAACATTTTTTAAAAAAGGCAAGGTCCTTCCCTTTTAAGGAGTTTCCAGTCTAATGAGGGAAAGACATGGAGAATTTGAATGCAAACAGTGATTTAGGAAAGAATAAATATGAGGATTAGCTAGTCACCCTCAGGTTTAAAAAGCTGAAAACTGGTTTTACTGTGTTTCCTTGAAAATCCTTGTCAAATATCACTGTTGGGAAATCCTTCGTATGTGTCTTGACATGGAGAATAAGCCAAATGAATAATACCAATGACAGCTCCTGTTTACTGAACATCATCTTTATATGAGGCACTATATTAGCATTTTCACTGCCTCTTTGGCCTTGAAGTGCTACATGCTTCCT